>NC_040041.1:27592230-27676925 GCF_003713205.1 Coffea eugenioides
TTTTTTTTGAGAATGAAGATTGGCTCAAAATATTAGTTTTGAGCTATTCCCCAGGGCTAAAAATTTAATCTCAATTTTTGTACCTTTTTTTTTGTTTTTTTTTGTTTTTTTTGTTTTTTTGCTAATCTATTAGGACAATACCAAATATGATATTTGAATCCCCCTTTTTTTCTTAACACTTAAATACGTATTTTGAGCAAAAGTTTTTTTTTTTTTTTTTTTTCACCAGTCCATGCCAATATCCCAACTTTACCAACTTGCTCCCTTGTAGACAACCCACCTCGTGCCTGAAAAGGAGCTTGGAACCATTTCGGAGATTTGAAGAAAGCAACCAATTAGGTAATTTAATTACCAAAGTCTTGTAAGGATTTCCTTTCGTCACCTAATATTTTCTCTTACACTATTTCAGCAAGCATGCAAATCAAGGACTACGCCGTGCCAGTGCCGCATATTTCACTGACGGATGAACGGGGAAGAACTCAATCAAAGAGCTTGTCACTACATGTTTACAAACCAGCAATCGGCCCGCTTGCTGAATCCTTCATTCCCCTTGAAGGATGCTTTCATCTCGAAGATTGGACTAGCAAGTGGACCAAGGAAGTGGTGGCACCGTCGACTTTCTCCACTACATCGAGGGAAGATGAAGTGGTCGTATTAAACTCGTCACTTCACAATGGAGATCCAGAAATAGCCAAATTCACGCTTCCGTTCGTGGGCTTCAATGTTGACAAAACTACATGGAAAACCCCTTCGTCATTCTTCGGTGAGGCGTGCTTCACCTCCCATTATTGGGAGTGGGTTGAGGACATGCTTGGAAGGTATAAAGACATACTCACACGCGCTGGCATATTTGAAGCCGTCTACGCGTCGAGATACTCCTACGACCGCTGTGAAAATATCTTGCGAGCCTTCTTCAAATATTGGTGTCCCTTGACGAACACACTTCATACGCCCGTTGGGGAGTTGTCCATCACACTTTGGGACCTTTATCGACTTGGTGGCCTTTCAATCGATGGCACGTTTTTCGATGAAGTCGTTCCTTCGGCGCGGGAGCTCCTCACTCGTGACAAAGAAGGGAAACCACTTCTCCCTGAGAGTTGCAGGCATCTTTTTTCGGCTTACTACCACCTCTGGACGAATGACCAAGGGGTATGGATGAAGGACTGGATTCGCTTCTGGTTCAAAGGAGAGGCTAGGTATAGGGCTCCTCCGAGTAGAGTGAATAGAAGGAAGACCACATCTAAACCAAAAATGACTTACAACCCTTCTGGAAGCGTGGAGCCTTACGACCTTGCCGATACGAATGACTTCAATGTCCCTTTTGACACCCTGGGTATCCCAGGGTCTCTAAGAAAGGAGACCTATATTGCGGCATTCATAGCGTGTTGGATCTGCAAGTTCCTTTTGCCAAGCAAAAAGGTCGACCGTATTCGCCCAAGTGTTTTCAAGGTTGCATGCTTAATGGCTACAGGAAAAAAATTTTGTCTTGCAATTCCCGTCCTTGCGAGCATATATCATGGGTTGAGGGAGATCGTCCACGCCCCTAACCTTGGAGAATGTGAGGTAACTTTTCCAATCCATTACGTCTATGCTTGGATTGGCCAATACTTCGATGTATACTACGAAAATCATCAAGTGAGTAGCCACCACGCGCGCATGACAAGATTTAGTGGTGAGAAGATGGCAATATTTTATGGCCAATTGGAAGCTGAGGAAATCTTCAAAGAAACGAATCCTTTGATGCTTCCTAAATTGTGCTGGACTGAGAATGAAGAAAAGGCGTTGATCGATGCCGGATCCTTATCATCAAGACTCATGAGCTACTTCATTAGTCAACGCTCTTGCCATTTAACTCTACGTAAGGATAATACTTTCATTACTGAAAAATATAATCCTTGCAGGTTCAGCAGTTAATTCGGTTTTTGTCAGGACATCCCCAACAACTTGAAAGAGATCACTCACACTTATACCTTAGGTGAAGCTATTCAACTATGGGATTCCTCAGTTCGCACTCAGACGCGATCTCGGATGACTATACCCATGCACAGGAAGTATCCATTGATCACCAAAGACTATGATGCCTGGTGGTCGACTCGGTCAAATAGTGTCTCTTCAACTCCCTTAAAATTTACCGTTAAGATCCCTCAGCAATCATCGAAGAAGAGCAAGATTACCTCCGCCAACGAGTCAGTGCATCCTAATGGAGTTATAGAGATTGTAACGGGTCTTACCTCATCTACCTTGCGGAAGAACAAAACCATTAGTAGCTCCTTGGAAAATATTGTTACAAGAAATAAGTCTTCCAAGGACTCTCGACAGGCCATCAAAGAGGCGCAACCAGTGATTCCAGCAAAGAAGATGCCGCCCATGGTTTCAAAATCTTTATCAGTGACTCACACAGAAGAAGATGTCGAAATTGAAATGATGGACGATCGTGGTTCTCTCGAGGCTATAGGACAAGAAGGGACTCAAGCTCAGGGTATCGAATCTACCCAGAGAGGAACCCATTCGTTGGCAAGCGGCAGTAGTAGCCAAGACCGTCATTGGAACCGATCGAAGAAGAGGACATCTTCTGATTTGGAGGAAATTTCCTTTTCACCACCGTCGGTTGGAGTGTCGCCACTTAAGGTAATCATATTTTCCTTTTCTTTTTTTTTAAAAAAAAAAGACCCTCAAAACATTTTTTTTTTCAGCCCCCACTTCTTGAATTCCACCAAGAAGATGTTGATACCAATTCACCACTTGAACTTGAGACTGATGCTATAATTTCAAACAAGAAAGGTGACGAAGTCGTTATCAGCATCCCAAAGCAACTTGCCCCCAGTGGAGGCGCTTTGTCAAAGAAGGAGCTGTCTAATTTGCACGAAATCCGGAAAAAACCTAAGGTAGCATTGGTTTCAGAATTTCATGGTCAAAAATTGATCCAGGCGCATCGAAGGAAGTACTTGCAGAGTTTGTTGATGGATTTTCGCGGACAGATTCTTGACACTCCAACTGAACAGATCTCTTCTTTAAAAGAGTGTGCAGAGGAAATCATTGCGGAAATCACAAGAACGGATTCTACCAATGGTCTCCCTTTAAAAGATCACTTGATGGAATTGTTTGCCAAGGCGGAGGCATATGATGTTCTGGCATCCTCATCGTGGGAAAGGATGAGCAAAGAAACACATGCAGAACTCCTTTCCAACGCGACCGTCCAACTCAAGAGAGTTAAGGCAAAGGAAGAAGGACTAACTTGTCACTTGCAAAGTCTTGAAGAAAAGTTGCAGTCCATTGAAGACAGGAAGAAGGTTCTGCAACAGGAACTCATCAGTTTGGAGAAACAAGGCCTGGAAATCAGTTCGACTATCGATCAAAAGTATGAGACCTTCAAGGAGATCCAGGCTGAAATAACCCAAGCGCATGATGAGCTATCTTCCATTGAAAATACTAGCATCATGACTGATAACGCAATGAAGGAACTTGAAGACATGAAGTCTGCACTTGAATCATATAAAGTAGCTGTAGTGGAATACAAATTTGATATTTAGACTTTCCACCATGTTCTTCTTTTCCTTGAATTATTTTATCACTCATTTTTTCCATGTAATGAGTTTTCTTTTGAATAATAAAATGCTTTTCATTTCTTATCTCATGTTTTTTTTAAGAGAAAAGAACTCAAATGGAGCATTTTATTATTTTTTTTTATATATTTTTTTGGAAAGAGAAAATTCTTTTTCATTTTTTTTTTGTAAGGGACAAGGATTTGATTTGGAGCGGTGTAACTGAACTTAGAGGATGCCCTCCAAGCTGCCTACGTATCCCAACAAGGGAATCAAGTCACACGTAGTTCCTGCCGTTCGCATTTTAACCTCATGCGGGCCAGGAGTATCTATTTGTTTACCACCTTAGACTTGGTGGAGTGTTTCAGCAGTTTAACCACATACTACACTGTTGGTGGTTGCCATCCACAGTTTTAGCTCATGCGGGCCAGGAGCATCTATTTGTTTACCACCTTAGATTTGGTGGGGTGTTTCAGCAGTTTAACCACATACTACACTATTGGTGGTTGCCATCCACAGTTTTAGCTCATGCGGGCCAGGAGCATCTATTTGTTTACCACCTTAGACTTGGTGGGTGTTTCAGCAGTTTAACCACATACTACACTATTGGTGGTTGCCATCCACAGTTTTAGCTCATGCGGGCCAGGAGCATCGCGCGGTTCCGATTATGCATAGTACCTTTTTAGGTACTTGCCATTGATGGGGCCAACCCTTAATCCATCTTCGGCAACCAACTTGTATGAGCCATTTGTATATACTTCTCGAATGACATATGGACCATCCCACTTAGGAGTAAACTTTCTTTGTCCGCCATGAGTGAGAATGATTGGTCTCCGAACGGCGAGCACTAACTCTCCAATTTGAAAAGAGCGGGGTCGAACGTGCTTATTGAATGCCTTTGAAAGGCGAGCCTGATAACACTCAATCCGTTGCTGAGCTTCCAATCTCTTTTCGTCGAGTGCTTCTAATTCCTCAAGGCGAAGACGAACATTATCTTCTCCACTGAGCCCTTCTTGAATTGCAATTCTTAGCGAAGGTATTTGACACTCAAGTGGAAGAACAGCTTCAACACCGTAAACAAGCGCATATGGGGTTGCTTGTGTGGGAGTTCGAAAAGTGGTTCGGTATGCCCAAAGCGCTTCTCCAATCCGAAGATGCCAATCCCTTTTCGATTTATCCACGATTTTCTTCAACAGATTACATAAGGTCTTGTTGAATGCTTCAGCGAGTCCGTTTGCGGCAGCGTAGTACATGGACGAATTGTATTGTTTGAAATGAAACTTTTCGCAAAGTTTGTTCATTGCTACATTGCAAAAAGGCTTACCATTATCGGTGATGATATACCGCGGGACTCCATACCGATAAATGATGTGCGAGCGGATAAAATCTACTACATTCTCCTTTTTGACCTCTCTTAGAGGAACCGCTTCGGCCCACTTTGAGAAATAATCCGTCGCTGCCAAAATAAAAATGTGTCCTCCTGAAGATTTTGGAAGCGGTCCAACTATATCCAAACCCCAAGCATCGAACGGCCAAGAAGCTACAGTTGGATGCAATGGTTCAGGAGGTTGACGGATGAAATTGCCATGGAATTGACAAGCTTGACATCTTCTAGCAAAATCGATACAGTCCTTCACCATTGTTGGCCAGTAGTATCCCATTCTTTTAATGCGAAAGTGTAATTTCGGGCCAGATTGGTGAGCACCACATATCCCAGAGTAAGCCTCCTCCATTGCTTGCATGGCCTCATCTTCTCCAAGACATCGTAGAAACACCCCATCGAATGACCTTCGGTAAAGCGTCCCTTTGTAGTAAATGAAACGTGGTGCTCGACGACGTATATCAACCCTTTTCTTGGAATATTCTGGCAACTTCCCATGATTAAGGTAATCTACTATGAGATGACGCCAATCCTCCTTTTCGATCTCATGGACAAAAATATGATAAGTATTTTCTTCCTCACCATCATCATTTTCATCAAACATCGGAGGTATGACCCAATTTTGACATATTGAAATCTGATTTCGATGAGAAGGTAGAGTGATCATGGACGCCACCCTTGCCAAAGAATCAGCTTGTTGGTTGAAATTTCTAGGGATATGTTCTATAGTGACATTGCCCAGATATCCCATGAGTTGTCTTGCATACTTATAATATGGGACTAATTCAGGTTTCTTAACATCATAAATTCCAAGAAGTTGATTTATCACCAATTTTGAATCACCATAGACTCTAAGATGCAACTGCTTCATGTCTACAGCCGTTTCAAGACCGAGAATCAACGCCTGATATTCAGCCACATTGTTGGAACACCGGCGTGTTAAAGTGAAAGAGTATGGCAATATATCTGCTTCAGGAGTATAAAAGATAACTCCCGCACCAGCTCCATCACGGTGGGCAGCTCCATCGAAATACATTGACCACGGCGATTCGACCATAAACACTTCTTCATCGGGAAGTTCATCGGTCAACTCCCACTCGGCAGGTAGAGGATGATCGGCTAAAAAGTCTGCCAATATTTGTCCTTTGACAGCCTTCGCAGGGACGTAAATAATTTCAAACTGTTGAAACTGGAGGTACCATCTGGCGAGTCGATCAGACAGTACAGGTTTTGACATGACATATTTAATGGGATTAGACTTAGATATGAGTCGAATAGTGTGTGCTTGAAAGTAATGTTTCAACTTCTGAATGACAAATATAAGTGCCAAACACAACTTCTCGATGGGCGAGTAGTTCAACTCATTAGATGTCATCATCCGGCTCAAGTAATACAGTGCATTCTCCTTACCTTCATCATTTTCTTGAGCAAGTAAGTCCCCAACCGACCGTTCTTGAGCGGAAATATAGAGAATCAATGGTTTTCCTGGAATGGGCGCAGCCAGCACTGGGGGATTCATGAGATACGCCTTGATGCTTGTAAAAGCATTCCTACACGATTCATCCCACTCGAAGAGTACCCCTTTCTTCATCAGTCTACTAAAGGGTTGGCATCGCCCGGCCAAATTAGAGATAAACCTCCGGATATATGCCAACTTCCCTTGAAGGCTCTTCAATTCATGAATATTTCGCGGTTCAGGCATGTTCACAATGGCATCAATTTTAGATCGATCGACTTCTATCCCCCGTTGATGAACGATGAAACCAAGAAACTTGCCAGAAGTGACTCCAAATGCGCACTTCAAAGGATTCATCTTTAATTGGTATCTCCGAAGGCGTTGAAAAACTCTTCGAATGTCTTGAATATGATCCTCTCGCTTCTTTGATTTCACCACAAGGTCATCAACGTAGCACTCCACATTTCTATGGAGCATATCATCAAATATTCTTTGCATTGCCCTTTGATATGTCGCTCCAGCATTTTTCAAGCCAAACGGCATTACTTTATAGCAATAAATTCCCTTGGGGGTGCGGAAGGCAGTAAGCTCCTCATCCTCAGGCGCCATACGTATTTGATTGTAACCAGACGATCCGTCGAGAAAAGATAGTGCTTCATGCCCGGTCGTAGCATCTACCGTCAATTCTGTGATGGGAAGCGGAAAATCATCTTTGGGGCAAGTCTCATTTAAGTCTCGAAAATCAACACAAATTCGGATTTGCCCATTCTTCTTCCTCACAGGGACAATGCTTGAAATCCATGTTGGATATTTTACTTCTCGTATGAATCCGGCTTCAATCAATCGATTTATCTCATTTTCTATCAGAGGAATCAATTCGGGCCGAAAGCGCCTTTGAGTTTGCTTGACAGGTTTTGTTCCTCGCTTGACAGACAAATTATGAACGGCGACCCTTGGATCCAAACCAGGCATTTTTGAGTAATTCCAGGCAAAGACGTCCCTGAACTCGAGCAGCAAATCAACATACTCTTTTTCTTCTTCAGGAGTCATACAAGAGCTTATGTAAATTGGGCGAGGATCGTCGCTTGTGCCAAGGTTAATCTCTTTTAGCTCATCGACCGTATTTTTTACCCCTTGTTCAAGTTCAGGGGGAGCGTCATCTGCATCTTCTTCTTCTTCTTCGGGATCACTGATCGTAATATGGTGACAGGAAGCCGTACTTTCTTGACCCTGTTCTTCAAATATGGTTTCAATTCTTACATTGAATAAGTCTCCATAGTGCATGAAGAAATTGGAGACTCGCTTTCTTGGTCTGTTCTTCTTTATTGGAGTAAGACTTTCTTCCCTGACAACTTGGTACTCTTGTTTCTTACTGCCTAATCTCTCATAGACGGGCGACTTCAGATTTTTCGGCTGCGGGCCAAGTCTGTCAAACGCAGAAGTACATTTTGACTTATTTCCCAATCGGTCGAACACAGATCTCTTTCGACTTGTGACCTCCATTTCTTCGTTCACATAGTTACAACTCGCTCTTTTGATCATTATACGAACAGGAGAGGGCGGTTGATAACCAAGACCCATCGATGAACTTTCAACATTATAGCCCCTTTCTTTCAACATTTTCTGCGTAGGTGTTAATCCGTGAATTTTCTCGCCAGTTACCTCAGGAGGGAGTTTGCCCAATGTATTCTTCTCATTTGGGTTATAACCCGCCTTAGCAAGAAGTCTATAGGCGTTTGGATCAAAACCTTCTTGAGTCCGATTAGTTGGTAGCGAGTAATGTTCCACTGCCGGTTCTTCTTTGGGACGGACAAACCCTTGCAAGCTCACCTTCTCAATTTTAACAGGCTCTATCTTGGTGAGCGGAACATTTAATGTGTCATTTCTGATAAAAGAAGACTGACCTTCTTCCCTCTTTGATCTTGGAGTATATCTTCTCAATGGGTACTTTGGAATCTTGACTTTCTTCCCTTACTGATTCCTTTCTTTTTGCTTCTTTGTGAAGATAAAATTTGGCGTCGGCAAAGTGAGTTTCGGCTTCCGTGAAAGGTTTGTCATCGGCAGTAACTTTCTTAACAATACCGTCTCGACAATATTTGAAACATTGATGCAGAGTAGATGGTATAATTTCATTCTCGTGAATCCAGGGCCTTCCCAATAGCATGTTATATGAGGTTTTGGCTTCAATGATATGAAATAACGCGCTTGAAGATAGCTCACCAATGAGCAATTCAAGCCTTATGAGGCCAATTGCTCTTTGCCCCCCTTGGTTAAATCCTTGGATCATGAGGCGGCTCTGGGAGAGTTCATCACTTGAGATTCCTAACTCTTTCATAGCACGTACGGACATGATATTGACAGCAGATCCCCCATCAATGAGTATCCGATTCATCTTTTGTTCTCGAACATATGCACTAACAAACAAAGGTCGATTGTGGGTCTTGAACTCAACAGTTAAATCGTCATCATCAAAAATGATGGTCGTTGAACAATCCACCAGTGGTTTATCATCGACTTTGAGTTTTTTCTCAAATTCAGTGCCAATTTTTGTGACTTGAGGATTTTCAGCTTTGACGACATTACAAGAAGTGGATTTATCAGTATCATCACTTAAATACCCTTTGGGTATAAATTTTCTCAATGTCACGGGCTGTCGAACCTCTTGAAGAAGCTGAAAATCTGACGAAATTGGTGTTGTGGCGACTCTCTTTTGTTTCTTTGTTGCATTTTGTCGTTTCACTATTACTTTAGCCTTTGTCGAGCGCATGCTTTTCGGAAAGATGTGCTTCTTTGTCTTTGGCTTGCAGGTCCTTTTTCGAGTGACTAAAGTTCATCCTTCATTATCATCTTCGACAACATTTTCAATCGACGACTTTTCAAACTCCGTTTGTACAGACAGAGCACTGCTTGATGTGGGTAGAGCTTCTATCGGGCAACACACAGATCCAAACATTATTGTTGTTTGGTTTGCCGATGCTTTATCTTCCTCGAGAAGGATCTTTCCTTGACGGGCCAATTCCATAATTTTGTCTTTAAAGACAAAGCATTTAGTGAGAGGGTGGCCAATCAGGCGATGATAACAGCAATAGTTTGGATCATTGACTTGACCGGCTTCCTCTGGGCGCTTCATTTCAGGAAGTTCAAGGAGTTTCTCCTTGAAAAGGTCATCAAACATCCCTTGTAAATCAGATTCAAGAAATGGGTATTCTTTTTCTTGCATCTCTTTTAACGTGGGTCTTCTTATTGACCTATTTTGATATGGATCCAACTTCTCAGTGACCTTTCGGCTCACTTTGGTAGCAATTTTCATGGGAGCTGTATTTATTGTCATGGACTCCTTATTACTGAGTTTTGAAGGAGGCTTGCCCCCTTTTTTATTTTCTTGCCTGTCATTGCTTTGACGAGATGGCTGCACTCGCGGAGCTTGAATAGGAAACCCATCGGTTGCATTGGCCGTGATGCTTAACTCCATGTCATGAGCACGAGTAGCTAATTCTTCAAACGTGTTTGGACGTATACCCTGTAGAATGTAGCTTAGGCTCCAATGCATTCCTCGGATGCACATTTCTATGGCAGAGGGTTCAGACAGTCTGTCCTTGCAGTTGAGACTCAGACTTCTCCATCTATCAATATAGTTAACCACAGGTTCATCCTTCCATTGACGAGTGTTAGTCAATTCCAGCATACTAACGGTTCTTCTAGTGCTGTAGAAACGATTCAAGAATTCTTGCTCCAGCTGTCCCCAACTGTCGATGGACCCCGGCGTGAGATCAGTGTACAAATCAAATGTGTTGCCCTTCAAGGATCGAACAAACTGTTTGACTAGCAGGTCACCATAAGTTCCAGCGTTATTGCAGGTTTCGACAAAATGAGCCACATGTTGTTTTGGACTACCTTTCCCATCGAACTGTTGAAATTTAGGCGGTTGATATCCAGCAGGCATTGCAAGGTTGTCGATTCTAGCAGTGTAAGGCTTGCAGTAGGTAAAACTCGATCTTGAACTACCCCCATTTTTGTCTTTGATCACGCCTTCAACAAGTTCCTTCAATTGTTCTACGGGGATAGTTCCCTCGGCGGTCACGTATACTTCCTTCACCTTGTCTTTACCTTTAGATGAGGGATTTTCACGCTCTTGGTTCTCCTTAGAATCCATATGGCTTCCTTCAGGAGTGTGGTCCTTTTGGGTGAGCAGTTGAGCGATAAGAGCATCTTGGTCCTTGATGTGTTTCATCATAGTCTCCATCATCTTGGACATGTTCGAAACTTGTTCTTCAAGACTTAAAGCATTTGTCATCATAGCAGGCATTGCAGTAGAAGAAGCAGCAGAATCTTCAATAGAAAATCTTGAATGAAGAGTTTCATGTGAAGAGGCTGATCCAGTGCTTGATGAATCATCGTTATGCTTATAAAATTTGGGTTCGGACCCAAATTCTAGCATGGCAAGAGCCTTCTCAATCGAGGTGAAAACGTCTTGGACCCCCATCGTGGAGGAATAGCTCATTTGTGATGTTGACCCGAAGACGGGAGTTGGCGCCGAGGGTTCCATGCTACTTTGGGTGGAGGCTCTCGTCATACTCCTTGTCACGGGGCCAATAACACGGGTATTGGTGGCAACGTGTGCAGCTCCCTGAACAGGCTTAGCATCAGTAGCCTTGGAACGTGCAATCACGATTTTGTTGCTCTTTGGTGCCATTGGTGATAGACGTAGTTGAATATTCGAGGAGAAGAGATGGAAGGCAGAGATGGTCCCACCGGGCGTGCCAAAAATTTGTACGCGATAAAAATTTCGAGTCTGCAAAACGACACGAAAAATACACGACAAATATATGATATATAAATTTAGAAAAGAATGTAGGTACAATCTCTGGGGTTTTCTCGAACTTGTGGAGAGTTTCCCTCGATTCTTCTCCTCGAACGCCAATCCAAAGGCTTCGCAGCTTGTTCTTGGATCCACCACCAATTCTTTCAAATCTTGATATGGAAGATTTGAAGAATTTGAGAATATTTGGAGGCTCAAGCCTTGATATGCGGAAGACTTGAGGAGCTTTGAGACCCAGACCTTCGTAGCTTGAAACTTCAATACTTGAGTGTATGAGATGCTTCTTGATATCTCTGTGTGTCCTTGATTTGGTTGAGAGACCTCTATTTATAGCTGTAGCAAGGGGTAGAGGTTGAAGACATGTGTACCACTTTACTTGCAAGACGTGCAGTCATATTAGGACTGTGCCGGTTAAATATTATCTCTTCATTTTATATTTATTAATAAAGAGATAAGTAATTTCTCGATTGGCCAAACTCGTGGGGACACGTGACGTGGCACCGTTTGACTGGCCAGGCTGTTGCAGTATATAAGAAATATACTTGGACTGAACAACTCTAAATATTATCCCTTTAATAAGAAATAAATATTTAGATATTTATCCAATAAACATGATATGATTTGGTTGGTGGAGATATCCCTGCAATTTGAATTAATCTGGGACACCTCAGCTTAACACATGGTGAAATATAATTGGTTATTTAACAACCAAATTTTCCAAGTGTACATGACATATGGCAATATCCAATTGGATAAAAATAAGCCATGAAAATAATTTATAGACCAATGGTATTTTTTAGAATTTAATTAAAATTCCATTGTCTACACTCACCTCCACTCCTGTGCATACCCAACTATCTGAAAACATAAATCCCAATATCTCTATCCCTAAACCAACCCTCCCAACTACTTCCCCAGCTTTTCCTAGCAAACTCTTACAACATACCCAAACTACAAAGCTCCTCCACTCTTATCAAAACATCAGAGCTCTTCCGGGTTGATGCACCCCTAGCCGAGCAAAAAAACATTCGGATATCCATAAAAATGGGGCTTTGGCTATTACCTTAAAACAGAGAAAGCCCACTGACAGTTTCAAATCAAGTTTGATGTCGTCTACGGATCAATCTTTTCAAAAAAGGTTATTAGGCAGCAAGGTGAAAACGTCCTGATAATTTTTTCCCTCTTTGATGATGTTGATATGGAGGATGTTTCTTTTTCCAAGAAATCTAAGACATCTGGTTCAATCTCATCACACGGTATATCAACGGTGGAGGATGGTCACCAGTCTCGCCGAGAATCATGACTCTTTTAAGTTGGAACTGTCAGGGGTTGAAAGACCTCCACATAGTTCATGAACTCCGGAGTCTTATTCGCAGGGAAAGACTTTCAATTATTTTTTTGATAGAAACTAAGTGTTCTAGTAGATTTGTTGAGCAATTGAAGCAGCAAATTGGATGGTTTGGTATTGGTGTAGATGCGAAGGACAGTTCTGGTGGGTTGGCTCTCTTGTGGAAAAAAGATCTTGACATATCATTGAACCATTTTGCAAATAGTTTTATTGATGCCAATGTTCATATGCCAAATTATACATGGCATTTAACTGGCTTCTACGGACATCCTAATGCTTCAAAGAGAAAATATTCCTGGGATTCTTTTAGACAACTGAGCACAAAATCTCGGCTCCCCTGGCTTTGTATTGGTGATTATAATGAGGTCCTTAGCCAGAATGAGTTTAAGGTTCTAGTCCACGGCATAACTAGCAACTCATGAATTTTTGTCAGGCCTTGATGGATAATAATCTACATGATTTGGGCTATGAAGGTTTCACTTATACATGGTGCCATAGTCGGATATATCCAAATACAATTAGAGCAAGACTTGATTGCGCTAGTGCAACTCAAGATTTTCTGGACTTATTCCCTGAGTCAAAAATCAAACATGTGCACTCTATATTCTCTGATCATTTGCCTATATTTTTTAGCTTTCAGAATTTCATTAAATTTTTGAATACTAAAAATGAGGCGAAGAGATTTAAACGTTTTATGTTCGAAGCCATATGGATAAAGACGGATGTTTGTGAAAACGTAATTCATCAATCTTGGGAAAGTACATCTGCGGGTAATGCTTGAGTTAATTTGTTAAAGAATACTGATGAATGTCAAATGGGTCTTTTACAATGGAGTAGATCAAAATTTGGTAATGTTTTTCTACAGCAGATGACCTAAGGAAAAAGATTGCTAAGCTACAGCAAGGGACTCTCTCTGATGCTGTTAAGTCTCAAATTGGGACTCTAACAAATCAATTAGAGGATATTTTGGATCAAGAAAATACTATGTGGAAGCAAAGGAGTAAAACTCACTGGTATCGAGAGGGGGATCGGAATACATCTTTTTTCCATGCACATGCATCCAAGCGAAGAAAGCAAAATCAGATAAATTGCCTTTTTCAATGATGTCGGGCAGTGGTGCAACTCCCATGATGATCTGGAGAACATTATCTAAGACCATTTTAGATCCATTTTTTCCAGTTCAAAGTCATCTCCTGAGATAATTGATGTAGTTTTACAAAGGGTGCAACCTAAGGAATCTAAACGAATGAATGATTCACTGATGCGAACTTACTCAACTTTTGAGGTAACAAAAGCTTTAAATCAAATGCATCCTTTTAAATCTCCCGGTCCTGATGGCATGTCCCCAATATTTTATCAGAAATTTTGGCATGTCATTAGTCAGGATGTAGTTAAATGTGTTCTCGACTTCCTAAACAATGGACTTTTGATGATCAATTGAATTTCACTTACATTGTGCTTATCCCAAAATGCCAATGTCCATCAGATATAACTCAATTTCGTCCATTTAGTTTATGTAATGTAGTTTATAGATTAGCTTCTAAGGTTATGGCTAATAGATTAAATAAAGTTCTTTCAATAATTCTCTTGCCCTTTCAATCTAATTTTATTCCTGGTCGTCTCATTACAGATAATATCCTGATCGCTTACGAAGTTAATCACTCTCTTAAATCAAAGTCTATAGGCAAAGAGGGATCCATGTCCATTAAATTGGACATGAGCAATGCTTTTGATAGGTTTGAGTGGCCTTTTCTTAAAGGAATGATGTTGGCTTTAGGTTTTTATCCATCTTTTGTTGATCTTATTTCCAGTTGTTTTTCTATTATTTCTTATTCTTTTCAGCTAAATGGTGTTCAATTTGGCTATCTACGACCATAGAGGGGTATAAGACAAGGCGATTCAATTTCTCCATATTTATATCTTATACGTGAGGAGGCTTTTTCCTATCTATTACAAGAAGCAGAGGCTTGTGGTAAATTGTAAGGAGTTTGAATAGGATAGAGTGGCCCCAAGCTTTCTCATTTATTATTTGCAAACGATACTTTGTTATTTGGCAAAGTGACACTACAAGAAGCTCGACATATTCAGGAATCTTGCAACTATATAAGGAAACTTCTGGGCAAAAGATCAATCTTGAGAAATTAGCTATGGTTTTCATTAGTAACACAGATTTATCAACCCGACAAGATATCACTCAGTTCCTGAATATTAAAGAAGTGGTTGCACATGAAAAATATCTTGGTCTTCCCACCATTATTGGATGCTCCAAATGTGAGGTATTCTCTTCTATCAAGGACAGAATTTGGCAACAAATTCAAGGATGGAATGAACAACAGTTATCAAAAGGGGAAAAAGAAATTTTATTGAAAGCAGTAGTTCAAGCAATTCCCACCTATTCGATGTCTTGTTTCAAATTTCCAGATTCTTTGCTAATGGATATCCAATCAATAATGAGCAATTTTTGGTGGGGTGATGGAAATAAGGCTAGACCAATTCACTGGGTTAGTTGGGATGAACTTTGCAGTCAGAAAGAAGATGGAGGAATGGGTTTTAGGTAGCTTAAGACTTTTAATCTTGCATTGTTATCTAAGCAAGCCTGGCGCATTGCTACAGAACCATCTAGCCTTCTTCATCGGATATATAAAGCTAAATATTTTCCCAATACTGATTTCTTCCAGGCTCAAGGATCACGGCCTTCCTGGTCTTGGTGCCGACTATGTGAGGTTAGGAATATATTGAAGCAGGAAGTAGATGGTGAGTTGGTTTTGGCCAGTCTATCAAAATCTGGAAAGATAGATGGCTTCCATGGCCATCAACTTTTAAAATCGTGTCACGTTCTACTGCATTCCCGGAGAATTCAACTGTTGATTGCCTAATAGACTACGAATGAAAGACTTGGCCAGTTGACTTATTGCAGGAATTTTTTTGGCTTGAGGAGATTGAATTAATTCAAAGCATTCCAATTGGAGATGCTCACAATAGGGATAAGATAATCTGGCACTTTTCAAAGAATGGATCTTTTACTGTGAAGACTGCGTATCACTTGATCAAGCAGCGAACTTCTAATTGGGAGAATTTGCCATCAAGTAGGAGTACTCTAAAACAAAGTGTTTGGTCTCGGCTTTGGCACTTGAATCTTCTTGAGAAAATTAAAATTTTCTTATGGAGGGCATGTAAAGATATACTGCCAACTAGCACAAAACTCAATACTAAAGGGCTCCATTTAGATACCTCTTGCCTTTTATGCCTCGCTCCAATTGATGATATTGATCATACCTTCTTAACTTGTCCTGTAGCTATGCAATCATGGGCGCTTAGTTTCTTAAGCCAGAAAGTTCAACTGCAATTGGCTGATCAGATTAAATCTTGGCTTCCCAACTTTCTTTTGTGACTATCAAGCAAAGAGATGGAATTGGTGGGTGTTTTTCTTTGGAATTTATGGAATAATCAAAATGGACCGATCTTTGATGGGGCCTTACAGAAATCCTCTTAGCTTTGTCTCCTTGTCCATAGCATTCCTAAATCAATTCCATGAAGCAAATTTCAAAGACAAGTTCAATACGCCTACCTCTCTCCAATCAAGGTTATCAATAGGTCATTGGATACAACCCAATGAAGGTTTTGTTAAGGCAAACTATGATAGAGCTGTGCTTATGGATGATAAATCATCAGGGGTTGGTGTTATTATCTGAGATGATAAAAGAAGTTTCATTGCTGGCCTTTCCAAAAAAATTCTTGGGATATTGGAACCAAATGTAGTTGAATCATATGCAGCCAAACATGCTGTTCAATTACTACATGATTTGCGTTTCAATAAGATTGTTTTGGATGGAGATTCACAAAAAGTCATCAAAATGCTGGACCGTTTGGAATCTGATGATCCATCACGTGGTTTGTTGATGGATGATACCATTGTCTTATGTCAAGATTTCATGTGTTGGGAAGTTTCATAGATTTCTAGGTTGTTTAATGTTCCTGCTCATAACCTTGCTAAGTATGCTGTTAATCTTTTTAGATTCTTGTATATGGAGAAACACTGCTTCATCTTTTATTAGTTCTGCACCTGTTGCAGATTTGATCTCATGATTAATAAAATTATTCTATTTTATTATAAAAAAAAACATATAGATATAGATTGGTTTGTTATTATCAAAATTAGGAAATTAGTTTAAATAATCATTTAAAAGTCTTTATGAAGATCAATCTAGTGAACTTGTTCATGTATCAAACATTCACATACTAAAATAGATGTTCCAATATCATAGTTGATGAGGTCAACTAATTTCTTCACCAGAGAAAGGATTACTATGTGCTAGTCTATCCATATTAACAATATCCTACTTTGGTAATACTATGACTAGAGATATTTAAAAATAAACCCTTAAGTAATTTGAATCAATATCATTATCATAATTCCAATGGTTTCATGGACTTAGATTTTTTTTTCTAAGAACTTGATCATTCTAATGTAAATAAAATGCAATTAAAATGATAAAGATTCTATACCTAAATTGCAAAAGTACATAAGCATTCCCTAGAAATTGATTAGTTTTATAGTACACATACTAACAAAGTCCCATGTACACTCAACCAATCATTCTTGTACCGAAGACTAGACAACTTTGCATAACTCATGTATTTTCTAGAATAAGGCCTTAGTGAACAAACTAACTATCTTATCATCCGTAGGGAATCCTTATATCTTTACTTTATACCTACCAATAATTTCTCAAATTAAGTGGTAGCATCTTAATGCCTCTTTGGATCTATGAAAGGAACTCGGATCCTTAAGCAACTACTGCATTTTTATTTGGGTACTGGCGTAAAGGACACTTAATGAAGGGAACCATGTCAAGTTTAATCACGAACTTGTTGAGTCTAATTTCTAATGACATTCTTTGAACAAAAGCAGTTTGAATTTTGCATAGCATTTAGTATTATGTTCTTTATATACAAATAACAATTCTCATTTTATATTATTTCTTGCTATGGAACTTTCTTAACAGAAAGTTGATTTGGTACCAGAATGGCTTCCATGTCTCTTAAACTACAAAGGTTTCTTCTCCACAAAATTGAGCACTTGGGAGATCTTGTGAAGAACACACCCACATCGACTTCAACGACTCCATCACCATATGCAGCACCTACTCTTATGAAGATGACTTTAAACTTTCTTTTCCAAACAAACTCTAACAGTTCAAACACAACAGGAGCAAGTAAAGAAAGAAGTGAAGGCAGTTAAAGGAATATTTGATCATTTTGGTGTAGCTGATATGGCAGAGATGTAGCAATTAGTTCAGCATGCAAGTTTGCGTACATCTTGTGCAGTGGAATATCAATAACATATAGTAGAAGAAAAGAAGGAAGAAACAGAAATGGATGCTGAAATAGAGGTAAATGCTTTTCAATAGCTAGGAAAAGTGCCAAGACTTCAAGGGAAGTGATAAGTGTGTATTTTGAATTATTTAAGTGTGTTTTATTATTTAGTTTTGGTGTGTTTTACTTATTTTTATAGTTAATAAACTAGGATTCTAGTAAAAGTATGCATTTTGCGGTCTAAGTATGAAAAATTGTATTTCTATAGATTAAAATGGTAAAAACTTCATGTTTTTGTAGATTTTAATGATTCAATCATCAAATAGAGAGAATTGAGAAAATATTTGGATGATTATTGATGATTTGAAGTGATTTAAAGGGGATACGAAGTGCAATTAAGTACAAAAGAAAGAAATGTTTGACAGTTTTGACACCTTTTGATATTTTGGCTATATCTTGGATTACAAGTATCTGATTAAGGTGATTCTTAATTCATATTGAAGCTAACACATAGCTCTACATTTATTATGAAGACATTGAAATTCAGTTCATGAGTTTTCCTAGTCAAAAAGTCAAAATACAGTAGGCCAATTTTGTTATCGAAAGCCGAAACAAAGTTTTGACTAGTTAAGGGCATTTTGGTTATTTTGCTGTATACATAGCTCAAAATCAGGTGGCCCTTGATGTATTAGAAGGCTAACTCAAAGGACTACAACTTTTATATTTTGCACAAGAGCTAATTTAGCCTCTATCATCAAGAAAATATCAATAGAATTTGATGCAAAAATAGAGCAATGTTAAAGACTGATTAAAATTGTGAAAACCTGCAAAAGAGGAAAACATGGGATAATACGCAACCTCAACTTACTTTTTGATGTTTCAGAGGTCACGTATACTTCTATTGTAGCTGCAACTTATTCATCAACTTGTTCTGCATTCATACAACTTTTCCAGCTATTCCCCAACTCAGAATTTTGGTTGTACCTATAAAGAAAAGTGTAGAGACTTCAAGAAATAACTTTTGGTGGTTTCAAGAGAAAAAATTGCCAACTATAAACAACTCATCTTGATCTTGAATTCTCTATAAATAGAGGCCTTTGGAGAGCTCATTTGATAACTTGGGAAGGCAAGAAACACTACTAAAATGTAGTCTTCACTAATTTTTCTTAATTCATTAGTTTAGTTCATTAGTGTAGTATAATTAATGTAGTTTATCCACTCGTACTTATAGCGAGATTTTGTTAATGTAGTATAATTAATGTAGTATAATTAATGTAGTTAATGTAGTTTATATTTTGTTAGTGATATTTACTTGGTTATTTGATGATATTATTTTGGACAAGTTATTTATCACTTTTGCTTATCTAATAATGATTAACCTGCCATTAATTATGATAATCTTATGGTGTAAAGTTTGTAATGAGAGTTAGAATTTGGCACTAGTTCAAGAAGTGTTAAACCTAGGGAGTACACTGATAAGAGTAGAGGTGCACCTTTGTGGGTTTAGTGACTTGTTTCATGTAATTTCATAGAAGAAATGAGTTATAGTTAACTTCGTAACCACGAGATAAATATGGCTTAGTTACAAATAGTTGATTCACTACAAGAGTAGATTTCACATATATTAGCAAATTACTTCATAACTAGTCAAGGTAATAGTATTCACTTAATCGGTAATTTCACTTGCAAGAGTAGTGAGGAATTTCATAGCCCTAGGAGTTTTTTATTATTAGTTTGTATTACTGTTTATCTCATGTTTATAGTGTAGATTTAACTTCTAGCACTTGTGATAGTCTAAATCATAAAAGAGTTCGAAAACCATCAGTAATTAACATTTTTTCCTGTGGATTCGATTCTTAACACTTTATATTTAATCTCGACCTGTATACTTGCAGAAAATTGCTGTATGGAGTATTTTAAATTTTATATATGTAAAACTTGACTGTAGATTGGATTGAACTGTTATATGCATATCCTGCGCTCGTCAGCGAGCAATTTCTACCGAAAAGGGGTCCGACAAGTGGGCTTTTTGCTCATGACAAAGAGAGGAAGATTGATGAATTCTCCTGTTTGCCTATCTTGTTTATCTTGTGCTTGCTTGCTTGTGTGTGTGTGCATATTGTTTGCCTTATATGTTTGTTATTGAAGTTTGAATAATTCGCTTATAATATTACTTGATCAGGTTTCTATTAACCTTGATGTTTTTAACAATTATATGCCTTTGATTTCTTTATGTCGCATGAATATTTGTCGAGCTCGAAAAGGGGGATATTTTTTATTCAATTTTACCAAGTTTTAATATGAAAAACAGTATATACTAAATTATTAAGTGTTTGGCGCAGATTACAGATGCTTGGTGACAAGTGTTATTTAAGGGCCTTGTGGATGTGAAATACAAGGTTATGATGAAAAGGCATCAATTCTAGCCATTCTTGGTTGTATAGGTTAATCTTTCTTGGATGCCTTGAACTTATGAAATTGAGAAGTTATCTTGGATATATCCTTTATTAGTTGGTCAAAGAATGGTTTTAAAATTTATTTTTAATTCTTAAATTGTCCTCGCAACATTTTTGGAGTCAAAAATCAATTTTAAGGCAGAGGGAATTGAGTTTCTTTAGAAAACTAATTTTCTTGATTTCTCATTTAGAGTCATTGACTTGTAGCTTCTCATATTTTTGAATACAAAAGATTTTCTTAACCAGAGATCTTTTGAAAAACTTTCCAATATTATTTAGTGTCAAGAATTCCCATTTCATGTCCCTGTTCTTTGGGTTTGTGGCCAATTTGATCCCTTATCATTTGCCACCTACTAATACAATCACTTGTCTCCACGAATTCAAGTCAATTGAGGACTTCAAGTAGAAAATTTTAAAAGCTTGATGGACTTGGTCATGTGTATTTTTTTTTAAATCCAAATACGAGTATTAAGTACTTTCCAACTACTAAAGACGTTAAAGACATTGAGACAAGGTTTCAACATCCAAGTATCCACATTTAAGAGTACAAAGCAGTACAACTAAAGTTTACATTTCCAACATGTCTAAACAACTTCTGGAACAACACAATATGACGACTGCATTCATATAGGCTCAATTGGTCATGTGCACATATGTACCATTTTAAAAAAAGGAGCAATTGGCATAAAAGTCAGTAAACTATCTACAATTGCAGAGTTTGGCAATCAAATTTTTTCTTTTTTTTTTGTCAGAATAGGTTACTAAACTAATATAATTGCACTCTTTCAATCATGGTGTGCAAATCAAGCATCAAGGCAAATAAAAAAAACATACAAGTGACAAGCACAAGCACTTTCTGATATGAATCTCGTTGGTGAAGAAGATTCATGACCCAAGATCGCTTGTTAGATTTGACTTCGGACGCAAGAAACGATAGCAGCGGAAACCCTACGACCCCTTTAATCCCCGTGACTACGAACCTGTTGATACTGTCTCAACTCGTAATCAAACGAATTAGCGAACCTCAGGCAAGTGTAGAAGGCGCCACAATTCAAGTGCGATTCTTGAATTGATAAACCAAACAAGAACACTAGAGTATAACTCTAAGTTGTTCAAAGGGATGCTCAAAAGCTATAGAGAAAATTATCTCCTTCTTTTATGATAAAAGTGTCTCCCATTTATTGATGTAATGTGGTGCCTTATATAGGCTACAAGTGAAAACCTAATCTAGTAAGGAAAAGGAACTAAAGGTGCGGCTGATATGGGCCCTAATAAGTGACAGAAACGGAACGGAAGTTACGGGCTCAACCCTCGACGGATAGGGCCTCATGTGGGCTTTCCTTCCTAGGCAACCCACCTTAACAAATATTGATGAACAAACTAGCAATCCTACCCTTGGTGATTCTATGTGCAACATGCACTTAGCCAATTATTCAAGCTAATCAACTAATGTGGAAATAAATTACTATGATGCTAAAACGGAAACTAGGGTTTGGCAAAGCCCTAATCCTCAGGTGTAGCTTCAATGCTCAATACCAGACCGCGATCACCTTCACTTGACTGTATGAATACTTCAAAGGACTTGTGTATGGCCTGAATAAGTACATTGAGTTGCTCACGAAGTTTCTTTGCGCGAGCCCTAGTAATGGATCCGCTTGGAGCTTTCATACGATCGTCAGCCCCTCGATCACTCGAGCCATGGTAGGCCTGCCCATGTACTATGATGTTATCATTTCCCTCCTCTTGAGAAGGATTTGCCCTCAAATCAAAAAGCATCATCTGCATCAAAAGGGGCTAAGTCAGAAACATTAAATGTAGCACTAACTCCATACTCACCAGGAAGATCAAGTTTATAAGCATTGTCATTGATGCGCTCCAACACTTGAAAAGGTCCATCACCCTGTGGTTGTAATTTGTTTCTCCTTTGAACAGGAAAATGTTCCTTGCACATGTGTAACCACACCTAATCGCCGAGCTCAAAAATCAGTTTTTGGCGACCTTTGTTAGCTTGCTTGACATATTGAGCAGTTCTTCTTTCAATGTTGGCCCTGACTTTCTCATGCAGTTGCTTAACAAACTCTGCACATTTCTTACCATCCAAGTGTGTGCGCTCATTACTAGATAATGGCACTAGATCAAGAGGCATTAGGGGATTAAAACCATAAACACATTCAAATGGTGAGAACCCAGTAGTAGAATGGACAGCCCGATTATAAGCAAACTCAACATGAGGTAAACACTCCTCCCATGTTCGCAAGTTCTTTTTGATGATGGCACGCAACAAGGTACCTAATGTACGATTCACTACCTCAGTTTGACCATCAGTTTGGGGTGATTAGTAGTAAAGAATAGCAATTTGGTGCCTAACTTAAACCAGAATGTCTTCCAAAAATAGCTCAGAAATTTGACATCTCTATCAAATACAATGGTCCTAGGAATGCAATGCAATCTCACAATCTCCTTAAAGAACAAGTTAGCAATATGAGATGCATCATCCGTTTTATGACAAGCAATGAAGTGTGCCATCTTAGAGAATCTATCAACTACCATGTAAATGGAGTCATGGCCATACTTGGATCTAGGCAAACCGAGTATAAAATCCATAGAAATATCAATCCATGGTGCATTAGAAATAGGTAATGGGGTGTAAAGGCCATAAGAGTGCACCTTGGATTTAGCTCTCTTACACGCTAGGCAGCGCTCCACTACCCGTGCCACGTCTCTCCTCATGTGGGGCCAGTAGAAATGTTCCTGCAGCATGGCAAAAGTCTTATCAACTCCAAAGTGCCCCATAAGTCCACCTGAATGGGATTCCCTCACCAAGAGTTCACGAATTGATCCATGTGGGATGCAAAGCCGATTGGTGCAAAACAAGTAACCATCGGACATGAAGAACTTACCTTGCCTGGTGTGTTTGCAAGAAGTGTATAGCTCATCGAAGTCACTATCTTGTGCATAGATCTCTTTAATTAACTCAAATCCCAATAACTTAGCATCTAAAGAAGTGATTAGAGAGTACCTTCGTGAGAGTGCATCCGCAACCACATTAGACTTACCAGCCTTGTATTTAATCACGTACGGAAAGGACTCTACGAATGCAATCCACCTTGCATGCTTCTTGCTCAAGTTGTGTTAAGCCTTAAGGTATTTAAGGGACTCATGATCAGTGTGTATCACGAATTTCTTAGGTTTTAAGTAGTGCTGCCACACTTGTAGTGCTTGAATGAGGGCATATAACTCTTTATCATAAGTGGAGTAATTCAGTGCAGCCCCATTGAGTTTCTCACTAAAGTAGGCAATAGGCCTCCCCCCTTGATTCAACACAGCTCCAACTCCAGTACCTGAAGCATCACAATCAATTTCAAATGTTTTAGAAAAGTCAGGTAAAGCAAGTACAGATGCATGTGTGAGTTTGTGCTTTAAAGCGCGAAAAGCCTGTTCTTGAGATTCTCCCCAATGGAAGTTCTCATTCTTCTTGATCAACTCGGTCAAGGGGGCAGCAATGGTGCTAAAGTCCCTCACGAACCTCCTATAGAAACCCGCATGGCCATGGTAGCTTCGAACATCGCCCACAGACCTTGGTGTTGATCACTCTTGAATAGCTTTCACCTTTTGATCATCCATCTTCATTCCCTGTGCACTTATAACAATCCCTAGGAACACAAATTCGTTAGTGCTAAAATTGCATTTCTTTAGATTGGCATAGAGTTTCTCTCTTCGAAGTACATCCACAATAGCCCTAACATGCTCTAGGTGTTCATCATAAGACTTGCTATAAATTAGAATATCGTCAAAATAAACTACCACAAATTTTCCTAAGAATAGACGCAGAACATGATTCATTAATCTCATGAAGGTACTAGGTGTATTAGTTAGCCCAAAAGGCATCACTAACCACTCATACAATCCATACTTAGTCTTGAAGACAGTTTTCCATTCATCCCCCTCCTTAATCCTAATTCGATGGTATCCACTTTTGAGATCAATTTTGGTAAAGAACACAGCCCCATGTAACTCATCAAGCATGTCACCTAAGTGAGGTACAGGGTGGCGATACTTTACCGTGATGGCATTCACAGCCTTACAATCGGTGCACATTCTCCAGGTACCGTTTTTCTTGGGCACTAAAATGACTGGGACAGCACATGGGTTTAAGCTCTCACGTGCCCATCCTTTGCCAAGCAACTCATCCACTTGCCTTTGCAACACCTTAGTCTGCTTCAGGTTGCTCTTGTAAGCTGGGCGATTTGGCAATGAAACCCCAGAGATGAAATCAATTTGATGCTCAATGCCTCTAAGTGGTGGCAATCCACTTGGTACATTCTCGGGGAAGATATCAGTATATTCCTGCAAAAAAGATTTAACCTCAAGAGGTATGTCAGTATCAAGTTCATGCACATTCAGAGCTACTTCTTTGCTGACAAGCATAAGAAGCGGCTGCTCATCTCTCATTAATTTCCTCACTTTCTTGGCTTTTATCAGGAGCATTCGTTTTTCCTCGGATTTTACCTCACTTGCCGAGCTATCTATAGCCTTTTTCCTCTCTCTTTTTGCCTCGGCGCTCACATTTTCTTTCTGTTTTGCACAATACTTCTCATACTCCTATTGCAATTTCAATTGATATTCATGCACTTGTTTTGGGAAAAGGGGAGCTAGGGTGACTTTCTTACTATTGTACAAGAAACTATACTTGTTAGTTACACCATCAAAAGTTACCTGCCTATCAAACTGCCACGGCCTACCTAGTATAATGTGACTAGCCTGCATAGGAACTATATCACATAATACATCATCAGAATACTTATGAATTTGGAAGGATATAAGAACCTGTTTGATTACTCGAACCTCCCCAGAGTTGTTGAGCCATTGGAGTTTGTATGGTCGCGGGTGATCCCTTGTAGGCAATTTCAAGTTGTCCACCATGAGTGAACTAGCTACATTTACACAGTTTCCACTATCAATAATCACACTGCAAAGTGCTTGGTTGACTATGCACCTGGTGTAAAAGATGTTCTCCCGTTGAAGCTCGTCCTCCTTGACACGTGCAGTTAATGTTCTCCTTGCAACCAATGCAGTCCCAAAATGACCCTCGGGTACACTAAACTCCTCTTCATTTGGCGATTCACCATCACTACCTCCTTCAAGAGGTGGCATGCCTTCGTACTCGGCGTCGTCCTCACTCACGATCTCGCCATTTTGCATCATAATCATAGTCCTTTGATTGGGACATTGACTATCAATATGGCCTCTACCTTGGTATTTGAAGCATCGAGTATCACGAGATCTAGTTTGTACCCTAAACTCCTCAAATTTTGGAGTAGAAGAGGGTGGCTTACCAACACTAGAATTGCCCACCTTACCTCCCTCGAATCTCGGATTTAGTGTAGGAGCATTTGGCCAAGGCTGAGAATCATTCCTTGGTTGGAATGGGCGGTTGGTAGAGTAGGTCGTATTGCCGAAATTTGATCGAGTGGTACCCCTTCTCTTGAGCCTTTGCTCGACCTTAATGGCCTTGTTTACAAGCTCATGCAACTCTATATAGTGTTGAAGTTCCACTTGTTCAGCAATATCGGGTCATAACCCGCTAAAGAATCTAGCCATGGTGGCCTCGGGATCCTCTTGTACATCCACTCTGAGCATTAGGATCTCCATCTCCTTATGGTACTTATCCACACTCCGGTTGCCTTGGACTAGGGTTTGTAATCGGTGGTAGAAATCCCTAGTATAGTGTCCAGGAACAAATCGGGTGCGCAACATGACTCGAAACTCGGGCCATGAAATGAGCTCGGGTAGCCCATTTCTCCGTCTAGACTTCTTGATTTGGTCCCACCAAACCACATCGTACTCAGTGAATTCCATGTTGCCAACTGTACCTTTTGTACCTTGGTGTAGTTTTGGCAAGAAAAGACCATTTCGATCGTGGATAACCATTCGAGAAAGGCCTCGGGATCGGACCGTCCTTTGAATTCAGGGATTTTCATTTTGATCCCCTTGAACACATCGGTAGGTCCAGTTTGGTTCCTTTGCCTTGGTCGAAAACAAGGTTCCTTGTCGTCATCATCATGATTGGAACCATTGGACTCCTCCACGTCCCTTCGCCTTCGCGTGGACTTAGAAGTTTTTGGTATTCCAGACGCTCGGAGTTGCAGCAATTCATCTTGAATTGATTCTAGCATGCGTTGGAAACGCCTTTCCATTTGCTCCATCATCTTTTCAAAGTCCATGGGGAGGGATACTCCTTTGTTTCCTGTGACAGCCCCACCTCCCCCTAAGGCGAACCAAAGGGTTCGGCGGACCGCCTGCCCAGCTCTCGCCGGGACTCAGTCGATCACTTCCATCCTCGAGCAAAAACCAGATCCAGCCCATACGAAAAATATAGCAATGATCCAAAAACTTAAACGAAACTTATATACAATACGATCTCAAAAGAAGTACAACCGTCGAATATACAAAGGTTCCAAATCCACCATACAACCAGCCCGTGCCAAGCACTAAGGCGAAAACCATTACAAGAAAAATCAAAAGCTAGACCAGCTAGTCTATACAGAGCTCTCGTCCTTGCTCGCCTTCCCCTGTTAAGGAAAACAAAACTAAAGGGATGAGCTAAAAGCTCAGTGAGGTTCCGAATAGGTAATTAAACAACAACGCCAATACATAAACCATCAATAATCAATAATTCAAGAAACATTTAGCATGGAAAACAATAAGAACACATACATTAAAAGGATACGGGCTCACAAGGAGCCAAATACTCCCGCGCTCGCTCGTTCCCTTGACATTTCCTCCTTCCTTCAATCTTTTAAAAATGCATTTTTTTTCTTTTTGTAAATAAAACCCGCGCTTCATTTAATCATTCATTTCATTCACCCCCTTCCCAGCCATTGGCCGGGCTCCACCAGACTTCAAGGTAATACTCGAGTATACCAAAACGTTCACCCAGGTCACCTAATCGCCCGACCGAGTCCGCTTCTGGCTCGAGTCGATCGGTAACAAGGGGCAATGGCCAGTTCAGCGAAAAAGGCTTACATTCATGCGCAACTAGTATTTCAATCATTAAATCCTTGAAAATTGCACAGTTTTTTAGGTCGAGTGCGATAAAGTACACACTCGCCTATAAAGCTCATTTTGGAAATTGGAAATCATTAAAAGCACTTAACACATTATCACTCAAGAATACAAGTTATGAAGTCAAGGAGCATTTAACAAACAAGGAACACTCACCTAACTATGCAAAATAACGTGCAAAATATCCTTCTGGATAGAATCCTTAATCACCGAGAAAACCTAAGATTCAACGAGAAAGAATATAGCACAACCAATTAGGTGAAATCGAAGAAACCCAATAAATGATGAGTAAAACACATAAAAATGACTTTAAAGCGAAACGGGGCATTTGGACTGATGGACGGAAATATCTAGGGTTTCATAAGCATACATAAGCATTAGAGGAAACCAGAAAAATCCGGAAAAGATTTAGCTTTACCCCTGAAAAAATAGTTTTTGACCTCATTTTGCGGTAATGGCACCAAAGGCACTACGATTGTCGGATGAAGGTGTAAAATCCAGCATTTCGAAGCTAAGAAATAGGGTTAAAATGTTCCAGAATCCAACTCTGTCCAGTTTCGGGTGCAACCAGGTCAAAAATGAAAAATACTACACCAGAACCGGAAAAACACATTTCACAAATCGCATTCTGGTACAAACATCATAAAACAGGCTACCTAAGTCCAAATCCAGAAATTCCAAAGCCACTCGAAAGCTTAGAAACAGGGCTACATTTCATCAGAAGACCTCAACCACCAATTCCGTAGTAATTCCAGCCAAAACAACCAATTACAGGCGCAATTCTTACATTCGGATAAAACCAGGACAGCAAGGGTAATTTCGACTTTTCTCATTCTACGCTACTCCGATTGACCTGAAATTTTGCAGGAACCTCTAAAATGTCATTTCCTACAACTTTCATGTTTTAAGCCAAGGCCAATTCGGCCTCTAACTAGGACCTACAAAACCGGGCAGAATGTTATTCACAAAAACCCTAACTTGTCAATTTTTCTTCCAAACAGAAATTGGTTGTAATTACCCACTTTTTCCACCTCCTAGAGTCATTATATACCATTTCCAATCATCATAGATAGCCACACAATCACGTTCATATTAAAACAGAAAAATCACCAATAAATAGAAAACTTCACTAATTCAACCACAAATCAAGATGTAATCCATATTATTGCACCTTATACTACCACTAATCACAAATTAAGCATCATTAGAGGGAGGAAAGGAGTAATCCATCACTCACCTTGGTAAAACAAGAGAGAGAGCAATTAACCACCTTAGCTTGCCAAACAACTTCACCAAACAACTCACCAACACTTCCTTAAGGATTTCTATGGAACAAAAACAAGAGCAGATGATTGTGTGATTGGATTTGAGCAAGAGGACTTCAAGAAATTGGAGAGGTTTTTTTCTTTCTTCTTGAGAGAGAGGGCCGGCCACTTGAAGAGAAGAAAATGGGAAATTTTGGCAATATTTTGTGATTTATTTGGTCAATTAGAAAAGGTGAATGGTGGTCTTACTTAAGACCCAATCCTATGGTGACACTTGTCACCTTCATTAATGCTTGCCTAACTTTTGTCTCTCTTATACCAATCCACTTAGCATCCTCTACTTATCTCTTAACACCCGGTAAATTAATTCCAGTATCCAAAAATTAACCTAGTTGGTCGAATCTTTCCGAACTTTTCGCACTAGTGGGTCCCACGTCCGGTATGCGCTCTTAATTTCTCAAAATCTATCCGATACTAGAAAAATCATCCAAAAATTATATCTGCTCCTTAACAATATCTAGAATTTTTTTCTAATCACGAAAATGCAGAAAACAAGCCATGAAAAATAATAAAACCTAGAAAATGGTAAAAATTACGGGTTCTCACACTCTCTCCCCCTTAAAAAAATTTCATCCTCGAAATTTTACCTTCAGATGGCTCAGGAGCTTGTTGGTTGTCTAAAGCATATACCCTTGCCGGTACTTTTGTTCGGTTCCCCCTTTCATTCGCTTGTTTTGATGTAGTGCCCTCGAGTCGCTGAGTACCACTTTCACGTGACTGTCTCCGTGGACAGTTACTAACTTAATGATCACTACTTCCGCAAATCAAACACTTCCGCCCCTTCCGCAAACAATCGTTCTCAGTGTGATTGGTCTTTCCGCAATAGTCACAAGTCAAGTGGGAAGCCATCTTTTTGCTTTCTGGAGAAGTCTCCCCCTGTCCGGTTTGGCTTCCTTTGATAAATCTTTCATCTACCGCCCCCAATGTCCATGGCGGCCGGAATAACTGGTTCACTTTCTGTACTTTAGAGGGTGCTACTGATTCGCTAAGTTCCTCACTCACGCTACCCACTGCACCACTTTTTCGTATTTGGGAAGCCTTCACCTGCGCCTTTGCATTCTCGATTCGTTGAGCCTTCTCAAGGGCCTCCGTAAATGTGTTCACTTGCGCCGCCGCCAACGCCTCCTGGATGTCCAAGTTCAATCCCTGTATGAACCGCCTTACTCTTCTCAGTTCCGTGGCTACTAATTCGGAAGCGAACTTGGATAGTTTGGTAAATTTGGTTTCGTATTCAGCCACACTTAAGGCCCCCTGGCGTAGTCCAATAAATTCGTCCTCCATCTTTTCTTGGACTAATGGTGAGAGGTACTTTTCATTAAATTCCCTTATGAAGTTCGCCCACGACCAAAGAGTCTGCTCTCTTTCCCACTTTGCTCTAATTACGTTCCACCATGATCGGGCCGGTCCTTCAAATTGAAACACTGCAAAGTTCACTTGTCTCTGTTCAGTGTAGTTCAAAACTGTGAATATATTCACCATGACCTCTAACCACTGTTCAGCGATGTCCGGATCAGGCCCTCCAGCGAATTTTGGAGGTGCAAACTTTTGAAACCTCTCAAGGGCCCGATCTTCTCCTATTTCAGGGTTTTGGGGTTGATGCACGGGCATTTGACCTTGTTGGTCCACCAACCGTGCTAGAATATTGGTCATTTGTTGAATGGCCGTCGCCACCTGGTCTCCGGCTTCAACCCTTGGTCCTGGTACAGGCTCCGCCGATGTTTCCCTTTCTGCCCTTGGTTCCTGGGATCGCTTAACACCACGGCCACTACCACGTCCGCGACCACGTCTTCCCTCCATATATATGTTTTTTTCCCTCTCTTTGTTTCCCCCCCCCTAAAAAGGTAATTCAGTGAATAAATACAGTAAAGTGACAAAAGTAATCGAATTCTAGCACACCAATTACACCAAAGACATATACACATATACACACCATGTATCAAGATGGTAGACAATCGAATACACCAATACATGTCAAATTAGACAAATAATCATATGCACAATACTCAAGCCAATGTCATGTCGTAGCGGCATCAAAGCAAATCAAGAGTAAAGGCGATATCGTCCCATACCCAATTAAAATAACCCCGTCCGATCTCTCACGTCACTTACTATCCAAACTAGATTCTAACCTCTTATACTCATTCCAGCCGAACAAAGCCTATTCATGTTCCCAAAATGCAATTCTCACATCCTGAACACCGCCTCAACTCTAGGGTACTCGGGCACAAGAATCCGAAATAAGACAATTCACATCTCGAGCTGGCCAGTCCCAAGAGTAAACTATCTACACTCGAAATTCCTACCAGACGTACCTATCTATGGCCCTTAGGTACCACAAGAGAGATTTAAGGCCTATAACATTCACAATTCAAAGCTTATGCTCAAACGAGCACTTAGTCCATCATGCCTATTCACCACTCAGTCCAGGCTCACTCCGCGCAGAGACCACGCGAAGCTGGCTCTGATACCAACTGTGACAGCCCCACCTCCCCCTAAGGCGAACCAAAGGGTTCGGCGGACCGCCTGCCCAACTCTTGCCGGGACTCAGTCGATCACTTCCATCCTCGAGCAAAAACCAGATCCAGCCCATACGAAAAATATAGCAATGATCCAAAAACTTAAACGAAACTTATATACATTACGATCTCAAAAGAAGTACAACCATCGAATATACAAAGGTTTCAAATCCACCATACAACCAGCCCGTGCCAAGCACTAAGGCGAGAACCATTACAAGAAAAATCAAAAGCTAGACCAGCTAGCCTATACAGAGCTCTCGTCCTTGCTTGCCTTCCCCTGTTAAGGAAAACAAAACTAAAGGGATGAGTTAAAAGCTCAGTGAGGTTCCGAAGAGGTAATTAAACAACAACGTCAATACATAAACCATCAATAATCAATAATTAAAGAAACATTTAGCATGGAAAACAATAAGAACACATATATTAAAAGGATACGGGCTCACAAGGAGCCAAATATTCCCGCGCTCGCTCGTTCCCCTGACATTTCCTCCTTCCTTCAATCTTTTAAAAATGCATTTTTTTTTCTTTTTGCAAATAAAACCCGCGCTTCATTTAATCATTCATTTCATTCACCCCCTTCCCAGCCATTGGCCGGGCTCCACCAGACTTCAAAGTAATACTCGAGTATACCAAAATGTTCACCCAGGTCACCTAATCGCCCGACCGAGTCCGCTTCTGGCTCGAGTCGATCGGTAACAAGGGGCAATGGCCAGTTCAGCCAAAACGGCTTACATTCATGCGCAACTAGTATTTCAATCATTAAATCCTTGAAAATTGCACAGTTATTTAGGTCGAGTGCAATAAAGTACACACTCGCCTATAAAGCTCGTTTTGAAAATTGGAAATCATTAAAAGCACTTAACACGTTATCACTCAAGAATACAAGTTATGAAGTCAAGGAGCATTTAACAAACAAGGAACACTCACCTAACTATGCAAAATATCCTTCTGGATAGAATCCTTAATCACCGAGAAAACCTAAGATTGAACAAGAAAGAATATAGCGCAGCCAATTAGGTGAAATCGAAGAAACCCAATAAATGATGAGTAAAACGCATAAAAATGACTTTAAAGCGAAACGGGGCATTTGGACTGATGGACAGAAATATCTAGGGTTTCATAAGCATACATAAGCATTAGAGGAAACCAGAAAAATCCGGAAAAGATTTAGCTTTACCCCTGAAAAAAATAGTTTTTGACCTCATTTTGCAGTAATGGAACCAAAGGCACTATGAATGTCGGATGAAGGTGTAAAACCCTTCGTTTCAAAGCTAAGAAATAGGGCTACAATGTTCCAGAAGGCAACTCTGTCCAGTTTCGGGTGCAACCAGGTCAAAAACGTAAAATACTACACCACAACCGGAAAAACACATTTCACAAATCGCATTCTGGTGCAAACATCATAAAACAGGCTACCTAAGTCCAAATCCAGAAATTCCAAAGGCACTCGAAAGCTTAGAAACAGGGATACATTTCATCAGAAGACCTCAACCACCAATTCCATAGAAATTCCAGCCAAAACAACCAATTACAGGCGCAATTCTTACATTCGGATAAAACCAGGACAGCAAGGGTAATTTCGACTTTTCTCATTCTACGCTACTCCGATTGACCTGAAATTTTTCAGGCACCTCTAAAATGTCATTCCCTACAACTTTCATGTTTTAAACCAAGGTCAATTCGGCCTCTAACTAGGACCTACAAAACCGGGCATAATGTTATTCACAAAAACCCTAACTTGTCAATTTTTCTTCCAAACAGAAATTGGTTGTAATTACCCACTTTTTCCACCTCCTAGAGTCATTATATACCATTTCCAATCATCATAGATAGCCACACAATCTTGTTCATATTAAAACAGAAAAATCACCAATAAATAGAAAACTTCACTAATTCAACCACAAATGAAGATGTAATACATAATATTGCACCTTATACTACCACTAATCACAAATTAAGCATCATTAGAGGGAGGAAAGGAGTAATCCATCACTCACCTTGGTAAAACAAGAGAGAGAGCAATTAACCACCTTAGCTTGCCAAACAACTTCACCAAACAACTCACCAACACTTCCTTAAGGATTTCTATGGAACAAAAACAAGAGTAGATGATTGTGTGATTGGATTTGAGCAAGAGGACTTCAAGAAATTGGAGAGGTTTTTTTCTTTCTTCTTGAGAGAGAGGGCCGGCCACTTGAAGAGAAGAAAATGGGAAATTTTGGCAATATTTTGTGATTTATTTGGTCAATTAGAAAAGGTGAATAGTGGTCTTACTTAAGACCCAATCCTATGGTGACACTTGTCACCTTCATTAATGCTTGCCTAACTTTTGTCTCTCTTATACCAATCCACTTAGCATCCTCTACTTATCTCTTAACACCCGGTAAATTAATTCTAGTATCCAAAACTTAACCTAGTTGGTCGAATCTTTCCGAACTTTTCGCACCAGTGGGTCCCACGTCCGGTATGCGCTCTTAATTTCTCAAAATCTATCCGATACTAGAAAAATCATCCAAAAATTATATCTGCTGCTTAACAATATCTAGAATTTTTTTCTAATCACGAAAATGCAGAAAACAAGCCATGAAAAATAATAAAACCTAGAAAATGGGAAAAATTACGGGTTCTCACACTCTCTCCCCCTTAAAAAAATTTCGTCCTCGAAATTTTACCTTCAGATGGCTCAGGAGCTTGTTGGTTGTCTAAAGCATATACCCTTGCCGGTACTTTTGTTCGGTTCCCCCTTTCATTCGCTTGTTTTGATGTAGTGCCCTCGAGTCGCTGAGTACCACTTTCACGTGACTGTCTCCGTGGACAGTTACTAACTTGATGATCACTACTTCCGCAAATCAAACACTTCCGCCCCTTCCGCCAACAATCGTTCTCAGTGTGATTGGCCTTTCCGCAATAGTCACAAGTCAAGTGGGAAGCCATCTTTTTGCTTTCTGGAGAAGTCTCCCCCTGTCCGGTTTGGCTTCCTTTGATAAATCTTTCATCTACCGCCCCCAATGTCCATGGCGGCCGGAATAACTGGTTCACTTTCTGTACTTTAGAGGGTGCTACTGATTCGCTAAGTTCCTCACTCACGCTACCCACTGCACCACTTTTTCGTATTTGGGAAGCCTTCACCTGCGCCTTTGCATTCTCGATTCGTTGAGCCTTCTCAAGGGCCTCCGTAAATGTGTTCACTTGCGCCGCCGCCAACGCCTCCTGGATGTCCAAGTTCAATCCCTGTATGAACCGCCTTACTCTTCTCAGTTCCGTGGCTACTAATTCGGAAGCGAACTTGGATAGTTTGGTAAATTTGGTTTCGTATTCAGCCACACTTAAGGCCCCCTGGCGTAGTCCAATAAATTCGTCCTCCATCTTTTCTTGGACTAATGGTGAGAGGTACTTTTCATTAAATTCCCTTATGAAGTTCGCCCACGACCAAAGAGTCTGCTCTCTTTCCCACTTTGCTCTAATTACGTTCCACCATGATCGGGCCGGTCCTTCAAATTGAAACACTGCAAAGTTCACTTGTCTCTGTTCAGTGTAGTTCAAAACTGTGAATATATTCACCATGACCTCTAACCACTGTTCAGCGATGTCCGGATCAGGCCCTCCAGCGAATTTTGGAGGTGCAAACTTTTGAAACCTCTCAAGGGCCCGATCTTCTCCTATTTCAGGGTTTTGGGGTTGATGCACGGGCATTTGACCTTGTTGGTCCACCAACCGTGCTAGAATATTGGTCATTTGTTGAATGGCCGTCGCCACCTGGTCTCCGGCTTCAACCCTTGGTCCTGGTACAGGCTCCGCCGATGTTTCCCTTTCTGCCCTTGGTTCCTGGGATCGCTTAACACCACGGCCACTACCACGTCCGCGACCACGTCTTCCCTCCATATATATGTTTTTTTCCCTCTCTTTGTTTCCCCCCCCCTAAAAAGGTAATTCAGTGAATAAATACAGTAAAGTGACAAAAGTAATCGAATTCTAGCACACCAATTACACCAAAGACATATACACATATACACACCATGTATCAAGATGGTAGACAATCGAATACACCAATACATGTCAAATTAGACAAATAATCATATGCACAATACTCAAGCCAATGTCATGTCATAGCGGCATCAAAGCAAATCAAGAGTAAAGGCGATATCGTCCCATACCCAATTAAAATAACCCCGTCCGATCTCTCACGTCACTTACTATCCAAACTAGATTCTAACCTCTTATACTCATTCCAGCCGAACAAAGCCTATTCATGTTCCCAAAATGCAATTCTCATATCCTGAACACCGCCTCAACTCTAGGGTACTCGGGCACAAGAATCCGAAATAAGACAATTCACATCTCGAGCTGGCCAGTCCCAAGAGTAAACTATCTACACTCGAAATTCCTACCAGACGTACCTATCTATGGCCCTTAGGTACCGCAAGAGAGATTTAAGGCCTATAACATTCACAATTCAAAGCTTATGCTCAAACGAGCACTTAGTCCGTCATGCCTATTCACCGCTCAGTCCATGCTCACTCCACGCAGAGACCACGCGAAGCTGGCTCTGATACCAACTGTGACAGCCCCACCTCCCCCTAAGGCGAACCAAAGGGTTCGGCGGACCGCCTGCCCAGCTCTCGCCGGGACTCAGTCGATCACTTCCATCCTCGAGCAAAAACCAGATCCAACCCATACAAAAAATATAGCAATGATCCAAAAATTTAAACGAAACTTATATACATTACGATCTCAAAAGAAGTACAACCGTCGAATATACAAAGGTTTCAAATCCACCATACAACCAGCCCGTGCCAAGCACTAAGGCGAGAACCATTACAAGAAAAATCAAAAGCTAGACCAGCTAGCCTATACAGAGCTCTCGTCCTTGCTCGCCTTCCCCTGTTAAGGAAAACAAAACTAAAGGGATGAGCTAAAAGCTCAGTGAGGTTCCGAACAGGTAATTAAACAACAACGTCAATACATAAACCATCAATAATCAATAATTCAAGAAACATTTAGCATGGAAAACAATAAGAACACATACATTAAAAGGATACGGGCTCACAAGGAGCCAAATATTCCCGCGCTCGCTCGTTCCCCTGACATTTCCTCCTTCCTTCAATCTTTTAAAAATGCATTTTTTTTTCTTTTTGTAAATAAAACCCGCGCTTCATTTAATCATTCATTTCATTCACCCCCTTCCCAGCCATTGGCCGGGCTCCACCAGACTTCAAGGTAATACTCGAGTATACCAAAACGTTCACCCAGGTCACCTAATCGCCCGACCGAGTCCGCTTCTGGCTCGAGTCGATCGGTAACAAGGGGCAATGGCCAGTTCAGCCAAAAAGGCTTACATTCATGCGCAACTAGTATTTCAATCATTAAATTCTTGAAAATTACACAGTTATTTAGGTCGAGTGTGATAAAGTACACACTCGCCTATAAAGCTCATTTTGGAAATTGGAAATCATTAAAAGCACTTAACACGTTATCACTCAAGAATACAAGTTATGAAGTCAAGGAGCATTTAACAAACAAGGAACACTCACCTAACTATGCAAAATAACGTGCAAAATATCCTTCTGGATAGAATCCTTAATCACCGAGAAAACCTAAGATTCAACAAGAAAGAATATAGCACAGCCAATTAGGTGAAATCGAAGAAACCCAATAAATGATGAGTAAAACGCATAAAAATGACTTTAAAGCAACACAGGGCATTTGGACTGATGTACGGAAATATCTAGGAATTCATAAGCATACATAAGCATTAGAGGAAACCAGAAAAATCCGGAAAAGATTTAGCTTTACCCCTGAAAAAAACAGTTTTTGACCTCATTTTACGGTAATGGCACCAAAGGCACTACGATTGTCGGATGAAGGTGTAAAACCCAGCGTTTCGAAGTTAAGAAATAGGGATACAATGTCCCAGAAGGCAACTCTGTCCAGTTTCGGGTGCAACCAGGTCAAAAATGTAAAATACTACACCAGAACCGGAAAAACACATTTCACAAATCGCATTCTAGTGTAAACATCATAAAACAGGCTACCTAAGTCCAAATCCAGAAATTCCAAAGCCACTCGAAAGCTTAGAAATAGGGCTACATTTCATCAGAAGACCTCAACCACCAATTCCGTAGCAATTCCAGCCAAAACAACCAATTACAGGTGCAATTCTTACATTCGGATAAAACCAGGACAGCAAGGGTAATTTCGACTTTTCTCATTCTACGCTACTCCGATTGACCTGAAATTTTGCAGACCCACTAAAATGTCATTCCCTACAACTTTCATGTTTTAAGCCAAGGACAATTCGGCCTCTAACTAGGAGCTACAAAATCGGGCAGAATGTTATTCACAAAAACCCTAACTTGTCAATTTTTCTTCCAAACAGAAATTGGTTGTAATTACCCACTTTTTCCACCTCCTAGAGTCATTATATACCATTTCCAATCATCATAAATAGCCACACAATCATGTTCATATTAAAACAGAAAAATCACCAATAAATAGAAATCTTCACTAATTCAACCACAAATCAAGATGTAATCCATAATATTGCACCTTATACTACCACTAATCACAAATTAAGCATCATTAGAGGGAAGAAAGGAGTAATCCATCACTCACCTTGGTAAAACAAGAGAGAGAGCAATTAACCACCATAGCTTGCCAAACAACTACACCAAACAACTCACCAACACTTCCTTAAGGATTTCTATGGAACAAAAACAAGAGTAGATGATTGTGTGATTGGATTTGAGCAAGAGGACTTCAAGAAATTGGAGAGGTTTTTTTCTTTCTTCTTGAGAGAGAGGGCCGGCCACTTGAAGAGAAGAAAATGGGAAATTTTGGCAATATTTTGTGATTTATTTGGTCAATTAGAAAATGTGAATAGTGGTTTACTTAAGACCCAATCCTATGGTGACACTTGTCACCTTCATTAATGCTTGCCTAACTTTTGTCTCTCTTATACCAATCCACTTAGCATCCTCTACTTATCTCTTAACACCCGGTAAATTAATTCCAGTATCCAAAACTTAACCTAGTTGGTCGAATCTTTCCGAACTTTTCGCACTAGTGGGTCCCACGTCCGGTATGCGCTCTTAATTTCTCAAAATCTATCCGATACTAGAAAAATCATCCAAAAATTATATCTGCTCCTTAACAATATCTAGAATTTTTTTCTAATCACGAAAATACTGAAAACAAGCCATGAAAAATAATAAAACCTAGAAAATGGGAAAAATTACGGGTTCTCACACTCTCTCTCCCTTAAAAAAATTTCGTCCTCGAAATTTTACCTTCAGATGGCTCAGGAGCTTGTTGGTTGTCTAAAGCATATACCCTTGCCGGTACTTTTGTTCGGTTCCCCCTTTCATTCGCTTGTTTTGATGTAGTGCCCTCGAGTCGCTGAGTACCACTTTCACGTGACTGTCTCCGTGGACAGTTACTAACTTGATGATCACTACTTCCGCAAATCAAACACTTCCGCCCCTTCCGCCAACAATCGTTCTCAGTGTGATTGGCCTTTCCGCAATAGTCACAAGTCAAGTGGGAAGCCATCTTTTTGCTTTCTGGAGAAGTCTCCCCCTGTCCGGTTTGGCTTCCTTTGATAAATCTTTCATCTACCGCCCCCAATGTCCATGGCGGCCGGAATAACTGGTTCACTTTCTGTACTTTAGAGGGTGCTACTGATTCGCTATGTTCCTCACTCACGCTACCCACTGCACCCCTTTTCCGTATTTGGGAAGCCTTCACCTGCGCCTTTGCATTCTCGATTCGTTGAGCCTTCTCAAGGGGCTCCGTAAATGTGTTCACTTGCGCCGCCGCCAACGCCTCCTGGATGTCCAAGTTCAATCCCTGTATGTACCGCCTTACTCTTCTCAGTTCCGTGGCTACTAATTCGGAAGCGAACTTGGATAGTTTGGTAAATTTAGTTTCGTATTCAGCCACACTTAAGGCCCCCTGGCGTAGTCCAATAAATTCATCCTCCCTCTTTTCTTGGACTAATGGTGAGAGGTACTTTTCATTAAGTTCCATTATGAAGTTCGCCCATGACCAAAGAGTCTGCTCTCTTTCCCACTTTGCTCTAATTACGTTCCACCATGATCGGGCCGGTCCTTCAAATTGAAACACTGCAAAGTTCACTTGTCTCTGTTCAGTGTAGTTCAAAACTGTGAATATATTCACCATGACCTCTAACCACTGTTCAGCGATGTCCGGATCAGGCCCTCCAGCGAATTTTGGAGGTGCAAACTTTTGAAACCTCTCAAGGGCCCGATCTTCTCCTATTTCAGGGTTTTGGGGTTGATGCACGGGCATTTGACCTTGTTGGTCCACCAACCGTGCTAGAATATTGGTCATTTGTTGAATGGCCGTCGCCACCTGGTCTCCGGCTTCAACCCTTGGTCCTGGTACCGGCTCCGCCGATGTTTCCCTTTCTGCCCTTAGTTCCTGGGCTCGCTTAACACCACGGCCACTACCACGTCCGCGACCACGTCTTCCCTCCATATATATGTTTTTTTTTTCCTCTCTTTGTTTTCCCCCTCCCCCAAAAAGGTAATTCAGTGAATAAATACAGTAAAGTGACAAAAGTAATCGAATTCTAGCACACCAATTACACCAAATACATATACACATATACACACCATGTATCAAGATGGTAGACAATCGAATACACCAATACATGTCAAATTAGACAAATAATCATACGCACAATACTCAAGCCAATGTCATGTCATAGCGGCATCAAAGCAAATCAAGAGTAAAGGCGATATCGTCCCATACCCAATTAAAATAACCCCGTCCGATATCTCACGTCACTTACTATCTAAACTAGATTCTAACCTCTTATACTCATTCCAGCCGAACAAAGCCTATTCATGTTCCCAAAATGCAATTCTCACATCCTGAACACCGCCTCAACTCTAGAGTACTCGGGCACAAGAATCCGAAATAAGACAATTCACCCCACTAAAATGTCATTCCCTACAACTTTCATGTTTTAAGCCAAGGCCAATTCGGCCTCTAACTAGGTGCTGCAAAACCGGGCAGAATGTTATTCACAAAAACCCTAACTTGTCAATTTTTCTTCCAAACAGAAATTGGTTGTAATTACCCACTTTTTCCACCTCCTAGAGTCATTATATACCATTTCCAATCATCATAAATAGCCACACAATCATGTTCATATTAAAACAGAAAAATCACCAATAAATAGAAATCTTCACTAATTCAACCACAAATCAAGATGTAATCCATAATATTGCACCTTATACTACCACTAATCACAAATTAAGCATCATTAGAGGGAAGAAAGGAGTAATCCATCACTCACCTTGGTAAAACAAGAGAGAGAGCAATTAACCACCTTAGCTTGCCAAACAACTACACCAAACAACTCACCAACACTTCCTTAAGGATTTCTATGGAACAAAAACAAGAGTAGATGATTGTGTGATTGGATTTGAGCAAGAGGACTTCAAGAAATTGGAGAGGTTTTTTTCTTTCTTCTTGAGAGAGAGGGCCGGTCACTTGAAGAGAAGAAAATGGGAAATTTTGGCAATATTTTGTGATTTATTTGGTCAATTAGAAAATGTGAATAGTGGTTTACTTAAGACCCAATTGTCACCTTCATTAATGCTTGCCTAACTTTTGTCTCTCTTATACCAATCCACTTAGCATCCGCTACTTATCTCTTAACACCCGATAAATTAATTCCAGTATCCAAAACTTAACCTAGTTGGTCGAATCTTTCCGAACTTTTCGCACTAGTGGGTCCCACGTCCGGTATGCACTCTTAATTTCTCAAAATCTATCCGATACTAGAAAAATCATCCAAAAATTATATCTGCTCCTTAACAATATCTAGAATTTTTTTCTAATCACGAAAATACAGAAAACAAGCCATGAAAAATAATAAAACCTAGAAAATGGGAAAAATTACGGGTTCTCACACTCTCTCTCCCTTAAAAAAATTTCGTCCTCGAAATTTTACCTTCAGATGGCTCAGGAGCTTGTTGGTTGTCTAAAGCATATACCCTTGCCGGTACTTTTGTTCGGTTCCCCCTTTCATTCGCTTGTTTTGATGTAGTGCCCTCGAGTCGCTGAGTACCACTTTCACGTGACTGTCTCCGTGGACAGTTACTAACTTGATGATCACTACTTCCGCAAATCAAACACTTCCGCCCCTTCCGTCAACAATCGTTCTCAGTGTGATTGGCCTTTCCGCAATAGTCACAAGTCAAGTGGGAAGCCATCTTTTTGCTTTCTGGAGAAGTCTCCCCCTGTCCGGTTTGGCTTCCTTTGATAAATCTTTCATCTACCGCCCCCAATGTCCATGGCGGCCGGAATAACTGGTTCACTTTCTGTACTTTAGAGGGTGCTACTGATTCGCTATGTTCCTCACTCACGCTACCCACTGCACCCCTTTTCCGTATTTGGGAAGCCTTCACCTGCGCCTTTGCATTCTCGATTCGTTGAGCCTTCTCAAGGGGCTCCGTAAATGTGTTCACTTGCGCCGCCGCCAACGCCTCCTGGATGTCCAAGTTCAATCCCTGTATGTACCGCCTTACTCTTCTCAGTTCCGTGGCTACTAATTCGGAAGCGAACTTGGATAGTTTGGTAAATTTAGTTTCGTATTCAGCCACACTTAAGGCCCCCTGGCGTAGTCCAATAAATTCATCCTCCCTCTTTTCTTGGACTAATGGTGAGAGGTACTTTTCATTAAGTTCCATTATGAAGTTCGCCCATGACCAAAGAGTCTGCTCTCTTTCCCACTTTGCTCTAATTACGTTCCACCATGATCGGGCCGGTCCTTCAAATTGAAACACTGCAAAGTTCACTTGTCTCTGTTCAGTGTAGTTCAAAACTGTGAATATATTCACCATGACCTCTAACCACTGTTCAGCGATGTCCGGATCAGGCCCTCCAGCGAATTTTGGAGGTGCAAACTTTTGAAACCTCTCAAGGGCCCGATCTTCTCCTATTTCAGGGTTTTGGGGTTGATGCACGGGCATTTGACCTTGTTGGTCCACCAACCGTGCTAGAATATTGGTCATTTGTTGAATGGCCGTCGCCACCTGGTCTCCGGCTTCAACCCTTGGTCCTGGTACCGGCTCCGCCGATGTTTCCCTTTCTGCCCTTAGTTCCTGGGCTCGCTTAACACCACGGCCACTACCACGTCCGCGACCACGTCTTCCCTCCATATATATGTTTTTTTTTTCCTCTCTTTGTTTTCCCCCTCCCCCAAAAAGGTAATTCAGTGAATAAATACAGTAAAGTGACAAAAGTAATCGAATTCTAGCACACCAATTACACCAAATACATATACACATATACACACCATGTATCAAGATGGTAGACAATCGAATACACCAATACATGTCAAATTAGACAAATAATCATACGCACAATACTCAAGCCAATGTCATGTCATAGCGGCATCAAAGCAAATCAAGAGTAAAGGCGATATCGTCCCATACCCAATTAAAATAACCCCGTCCGATATCTCACGTCACTTACTATCTAAACTAGATTCTAACCTCTTATACTCATTCCAGCCGAACAAAGCCTATTCATGTTCCCAAAATGCAATTCTCACATCCTGAACACCGCCTCAACTCTAGAGTACTCGGGCACAAGAATCCGAAATAAGACAATTCACCCCACTAAAATGTCATTCCCTACAACTTTCATGTTTTAAGCCAAGGCCAATTCGGCCTCTAACTAGGTGCTGCAAAACCGGGCAGAATGTTATTCACAAAAACCCTAACATGTCAATTTTTCTTCCAAACAGAAATTGGTTGTAATTACCCACTTTTTCCACCTCCTAGAGTCATTATATACCATTTCCAATCATCATAAACAGCCACACAATCATGTTCATATTAAAACAGAAAAATCACCAATAAATAGAAATCTTCACTAATTCAACCACAAATCAAGATGTAATCCATAATATTGCACCTTATACTACCACTAATCACAAATTAAGCATCATTAGAGGGAAGAAAGGAGTAATCCATCACTCACCTTGGTAAAACAAGAGAGAGAGCAATTAACCACCTTAGCTTGCCAAACAACTTCACCAAACAACTCACCAACACTTCCTTAAGGATTTCTATGGAACAAAAACAAGAGTAGATGATTGTGTGATTGGATTTGAGCAAGAGGACTTCAAGAAATTGGAGAGGTTTTTTTCTTTCTTCTTGAGAGAGAGGGCCGGCCACTTGAAGAGAAGAAAATGGGAAATTTTGGCAATATTTTGTGATTTATTTGGTCAATTAGAAAATGTGAATAGTGGTTTACTTAAGACCCAATCCTATGGTGACACTTGTCACCTTCATTAATGCTTGCCTAACTTTTGTCTCTCTTATACCAATCCACTTAGCATCCTCTACTTATCTCTTAACACCCGGTAAATTAATTCCAGTATCCAAAACTTAACCTAGTTGGTCGAATCTTTCCGAACTTTTCGCACTAGTGGGTCCCACGTCCGGTATGCGCTCTTAATTTCTCAAAATCTATCCGATACTAGAAAAATCATCCAAAAATTATATCTGCTCCTTAACAATATCTAGAATTTTTTTCTAATCACGAAAATACAGAAAACAAGCCATGAAAAATAATAAAACCTAGAAAATGGGAAAAATTACGGGTTCTCACACTCTCTCTCCCTTAAAAAAATTTCGTCCTCGAAATTTTACCTTCAGATGGCTCAGGAGCTTGTTGGTTGTCTAAAGCATATACCCTTGCCGGTACTTTTGTTCGGTTCCCCCTTTCATTCGCTTGTTTTGATGTAGTGCCCTCGAGTCGCTGAGTACCACTTTCACGTGACTGTCTCCGTGGACAGTTACTAACTTGATGATCACTACTTCCGCAAATCAAACACTTCCGCCCCTTCCGTCAACAATCGTTCTCAGTGTGATTGGCCTTTCCGCAATAGTCACAAGTCAAGTGGGAAGCCATCTTTTTGCTTTCTGGAGAAGTCTCCCCCTGTCCGGTTTGGCTTCCTTTGATAAATCTTTCATCTACCGCCCCCAATGTCCATGGCGGCCGGAATAACTGGTTCACTTTCTGTACTTTAGAGGGTGCTACTGATTCGCTATGTTCCTCACTCACGCTACCCACTGCACCCCTTTTCCGTATTTGGGAAGCCTTCACCTGCGCCTTTGCATTCTCGATTCGTTGAGCCTTCTCAAGGGGCTCCGTAAATGTGTTCACTTGCGCCGCCGCCAACGCCTCCTGGATGTCCAAGTTCAATCCCTGTATGTACCGCCTTACTCTTCTCAGTTCCGTGGCTACTAATTCGGAAGCGAACTTGGATAGTTTGGTAAATTTAGTTTCGTATTCAGCCACACTTAAGGCCCCCTGGCGTAGTCCAATAAATTCATCCTCCCTCTTTTCTTGGACTAATGGTGAGAGGTACTTTTCATTAAGTTCCATTATGAAGTTCGCCCATGACCAAAGAGTCTGCTCTCTTTCCCACTTTGCTCTAATTACGTTCCACCATGATCGGGCCGGTCCTTCAAATTGAAACACTGCAAAGTTCACTTGTCTCTGTTCAGTGTAGTTCAAAACTGTGAATATATTCACCATGACCTCTAACCACTGTTCAGCGATGTCCGGATCAGGCCCTCCAGCGAATTTTGGAGGTGCAAACTTTTGAAACCTCTCAAGGGCCCGATCTTCTCCTATTTCAGGGTTTTGGGGTTGATGCACGGGCATTTGACCTTGTTGGTCCACCAACCGTGCTAGAATATTGGTCATTTGTTGAATGGCCGTCGCCACCTGGTCTCCGGCTTCAACCCTTGGTCCTGGTACCGGCTCCGCCGATGTTTCCCTTTCTGCCCTTAGTTCCTGGGCTCGCTTAACACCACGGCCACTACCACGTCCGCGACCACGTCTTCCCTCCATATATATGTTTTTTTTTTCCTCTCTTTGTTTTCCCCCTCCCCCAAAAAGGTAATTCAGTGAATAAATACAGTAAAGTGACAAAAGTAATCGAATTCTAGCACACCAATTACACCAAATACATATACACATATACACACCATGTATCAAGATGGTAGACAATCGAATACACCAATACATGTCAAATTAGACAAATAATCATACGCACAATACTCAAGCCAATGTCATGTCATAGCGGCATCAAAGCAAATCAAGAGTAAAGGCGATATCGTCCCATACCCAATTAAAATAACCCCGTCCGATATCTCACGTCACTTACTATCTAAACTAGATTCTAACCTCTTATACTCATTCCAGCCGAACAAAGCCTATTCATGTTCCCAAAATGCAATTCTCACATCCTGAACACCGCCTCAACTCTAGAGTACTCGGGCACAAGAATCCGAAATAAGACAATTCACCCCACTAAAATGTCATTCCCTACAACTTTCATGTTTTAAGCCAAGGCCAATTCGGCCTCTAACTAGGTGCTGCAAAACCGGGCAGAATGTTATTCACAAAAACCCTAACTTGTCAATTTTTCTTCCAAACAGAAATTGGTTGTAATTACCCACTTTTTCCACCTCCTAGAGTCATTATATACCATTTCCAATCATCATAAATAGCCACACAATCATGTTCATATTAAAACAGAAAAATCACCAATAAATAGAAATCTTCACTAATTCAACCACAAATCAAGATGTAATCCATAATATTGCACCTTATACTACCACTAATCACAAATTAAGCATCATTAGAGGGAAGAAAGGAGTAATCCATCACTCACCTTGGTAAAACAAGAGAGAGAGCAATTAACCACCTTAGCTTGCCAAACAACTACACCAAACAACTCACCAACACTTCCTTAAGGATTTCTATGGAACAAAAACAAGAGTAGATGATTGTGTGATTGGATTTGAGCAAGAGGACTTCAAGAAATTGGAGAGGTTTTTTTCTTTCTTCTTGAGAGAGAGGGCCGGTCACTTGAAGAGAAGAAAATGGGAAATTTTGGCAATATTTTGTGATTTATTTGGTCAATTAGAAAATGTGAATAGTGGTTTACTTAAGACCCAATTGTCACCTTCATTAATGCTTGCCTAACTTTTGTCTCTCTTATACCAATCCACTTAGCATCCGCTACTTATCTCTTAACACCCGATAAATTAATTCCAGTATCCAAAACTTAACCTAGTTGGTCGAATCTTTCCGAACTTTTCGCACTAGTGGGTCCCACGTCCGGTATGCACTCTTAATTTCTCAAAATCTATCCGATACTAGAAAAATCATCCAAAAATTATATCTGCTCCTTAACAATATCTAGAATTTTTTTCTAATCACGAAAATACAGAAAACAAGCCATGAAAAATAATAAAACCTAGAAAATGGGAAAAATTACGGGTTCTCACACTCTCTCTCCCTTAAAAAAATTTCGTCCTCGAAATTTTACCTTCAGATGGCTCAGGAGCTTGTTGGTTGTCTAAAGCATATACCCTTGCCGGTACTTTTGTTCGGTTCCCCCTTTCATTCGCTTGTTTTGATGTAGTGCCCTCGAGTCGCTGAGTACCACTTTCACGTGACTGTCTCCGTGGACAGTTACTAACTTGATGATCACTACTTCCGCAAATCAAACACTTCCGCCCCTTCCGTCAACAATCGTTCTCAGTGTGATTGGCCTTTCCGCAATAGTCACAAGTCAAGTGGGAAGCCATCTTTTTGCTTTCTGGAGAAGTCTCCCCCTGTCCGGTTTGGCTTCCTTTGATAAATCTTTCATCTACCGCCCCCAATGTCCATGGCGGCCGGAATAACTGGTTCACTTTCTGTACTTTAGAGGGTGCTACTGATTCGCTATGTTCCTCACTCACGCTACCCACTGCACCCCTTTTCCGTATTTGGGAAGCCTTCACCTGCGCCTTTGCATTCTCGATTCGTTGAGCCTTCTCAAGGGGCTCCGTAAATGTGTTCACTTGCGCCGCCGCCAACGCCTCCTGGATGTCCAAGTTCAATCCCTGTATGTACCGCCTTACTCTTCTCAGTTCCGTGGCTACTAATTCGGAAGCGAACTTGGATAGTTTGGTAAATTTAGTTTCGTATTCAGCCACACTTAAGGCCCCCTGGCGTAGTCCAATAAATTCATCCTCCCTCTTTTCTTGGACTAATGGTGAGAGGTACTTTTCATTAAGTTCCATTATGAAGTTCGCCCATGACCAAAGAGTCTGCTCTCTTTCCCACTTTGCTCTAATTACGTTCCACCATGATCGGGCCGGTCCTTCAAATTGAAACACTGCAAAGTTCACTTGTCTCTGTTCAGTGTAGTTCAAAACTGTGAATATATTCACCATGACCTCTAACCACTGTTCAGCGATGTCCGGATCAGGCCCTCCAGCGAATTTTGGAGGTGCAAACTTTTGAAACCTCTCAAGGGCCCGATCTTCTCCTATTTCAGGGTTTTGGGGTTGATGCACGGGCATTTGACCTTGTTGGTCCACCAACCGTGCTAGAATATTGGTCATTTGTTGAATGGCCGTCGCCACCTGGTCTCCGGCTTCAACCCTTGGTCCTGGTACCGGCTCCGCCGATGTTTCCCTTTCTGCCCTTAGTTCCTGGGCTCGCTTAACACCACGGCCACTACCACGTCCGCGACCACGTCTTCCCTCCATATATATGTTTTTTTTTTCCTCTCTTTGTTTTCCCCCTCCCCCAAAAAGGTAATTCAGTGAATAAATACAGTAAAGTGACAAAAGTAATCGAATTCTAGCACACCAATTACACCAAATACATATACACATATACACACCATGTATCAAGATGGTAGACAATCGAATACACCAATACATGTCAAATTAGACAAATAATCATACGCACAATACTCAAGCCAATGTCATGTCATAGCGGCATCAAAGCAAATCAAGAGTAAAGGCGATATCGTCCCATACCCAATTAAAATAACCCCGTCCGATATCTCACGTCACTTACTATCTAAACTAGATTCTAACCTCTTATACTCATTCCAGCCGAACAAAGCCTATTCATGTTCCCAAAATGCAATTCTCACATCCTGAACACCGCCTCAACTCTAGAGTACTCGGGCACAAGAATCCGAAATAAGACAATTCACCCCACTAAAATGTCATTCCCTACAACTTTCATGTTTTAAGCCAAGGCCAATTCGGCCTCTAACTAGGTGCTGCAAAACCGGGCAGAATGTTATTCACAAAAACCCTAACATGTCAATTTTTCTTCCAAACAGAAATTGGTTGTAATTACCCACTTTTTCCACCTCCTAGAGTCATTATATACCATTTCCAATCATCATAGACAGCCACACAATCATGTTCATATTAAAACAGAAAAATCACCAATAAATAGAAATCTTCACTAATTCAACCACAAATCAAGATGTAATCCATAATATTGCACCTTATACTACCACTAATCACAAATTAAGCATCATTAGAGGGAAGAAAGGAGTAATCCATCACTCACCTTGGTAAAACAAGAGAGAGAGCAATTAACCACCTTAGCTTGCCAAACAACTTCACCAAACAACTCACCAACACTTCCTTAAGGATTTCTATGGAACAAAAACAAGAGTAGATGATTGTGTGATTGGATTTGAGCAAGAGGACTTCAAGAAATTGGAGAGGTTTTTTTCTTTCTTCTTGAGAGAGAGGGCCGGCCACTTGAAGAGAAGAAAATGGGAAATTTTGGCAATATTTTGTGATTTATTTGGTCAATTAGAAAAGGTGAATAGTGGTCTTACTTAAGACCCAATCCTATGGTGACACTTGTCACCTTCATTAATGCTTGCCTAACTTTTGTCTCTCTTATACCAATCCACTTAGCATCCTCTACTTATCTCTTAACACTCGGTAAATTAATTTCAGTATCCAAAACTTAACCTAGTTGGTCGAATCTTTCCGAACTTTTCGCACTAGTGGGTCCCACGTCCGGTATACGCTCTTAATTTCTCAAAAACTATCCGATACTAGAAAAATCATCCAAAAATTATATCTGCTCCTTAACAATATCTAGAATATTTTTCTAATCACGAAAATGCAGAAAACAAGCCATGAAAAATAATAAAACCTAGAAAATGGGAAAAATTACGGGTTCTCACATTTCCACTAGACATGGAGTCTCGAGTGTACCTGCAAGGGTTAGTAGCAAAGAAAAAATGGAAAAGGGAAAGAAACATTTTTTTTTCACTTCACTCCCTAAGTTTATACTCTCACACTCGTATATGGTCACTCAGATCACTCTAATGAGCTCATCAAAAAATTTTCTCACAGCCCCTTGCAACATCTTGACGAAATTAGAATTCCTCAAGTGCTCAAATTTAGCTTAAAAAAAATCAAGGTCACGCTAGAATTTGAGGTTTGTAAGAGTAGAGATTTTCTTGGAAAACAAAATTAGAACACTAAGAATGGAGTGGTAGAATATATTCAAGAGTAAGAATCGGGAAAAGCCTTGACACAAAAGCTACAAAAAATTAAGAATGATACTCAAAGACTCTAACCGACAAGGAAGTGGTCCTTGTGCCTTGCTGTATTTCTTGGTCCGTGTAATTCCTGTTCTAGCCGACTATAGGTGCTGGGTCTGTTTGTTTTGCAGAGGTGCGGGAAAGCCCGGTTTTAATATGGACAAGTGGGGGCTACAAATCAGGAGGCAATAAGAATTTGGAATTCCTTTGGTTTTAGAAACCAATCAGGTTTGGAAGTCCTCTAGCGGCTGCCCCCCCCCCCTTTTTTTTTTGTTCCTAGATATGCAGCCTAGTGGTTTCCCCTTCCTACTTGTTCTAGGAGTGCACAAAGGTTGGAATATTTTGGTGATATAACTCGGCTCCCTCTGGCTGTCCTACTTACAAGGAGCAAGGACAACAAACCAGATGAAGTCGCACACCCAAAGTGATGCTCAGGTTCCTCCACGGGCTCCCCCATTCGGGTGACCCAAGAACCTCCCAAGAAAAGTGCAAGAACTCCTCGAAGACCTTTTACAGATGCTCGAGAGTATTTCAAATTGTTCAAGAAACACAAGACTCAAGTTTTCAAGGTTCAAGAGACTCAAGAAACTCATGAGGTTGTTGATCAGAATTTTTGATGTATACTAGGCTCAATGTAGTCTGCAATTGCGTCCCAACAAAGCTCAAATTGTTGTTTTCTTTTTTTTTTTGTGTTTGTTTGAGTAGTCCAATTCAATAAAAATGTTTAAGACACTTTTGTCTCGAAATTTGCTTGCTGTGTTTTTTTTTTGTACAGTAGCAACTTTCGGATGAACAAGGCTTTGGTTACCCAAAATTTTCCAAGTCTGTTTGAGTTTTGTTGCAATCTGTTTTGGTGGCTGTTGGAATCGGGTAGGCTAGGTTGTGGTTTCCAAACGTGTCAAGGCTTAACTCCAGGTTTAGACCCACCTTTTCCAATCAAGAGAGTTCAGGAATTGTAACACATCACCAAATTTCCAGCAAGACTCCAAGAATATCGCTGCAATTTCTAGGTTTCAAAGGTATCAAGAATTTCTTCAAGAGCTCCAAGAAACCGTGAAGTTTGCTTACGAAATTCAACAACAAGGTACCACTATTCTCCTAGCTAATAAACAACTCAGCAACAGCACAAGAACAGATTTAGAATCAACCAATACGCCACAAATGGACACGAACAGAATTTGAAAACTTTGAAAGTTACAGCTTTGCGACTTGGAAAAAGTCACTGACCAGAAAGTTTTTTTTTTAACACACGATAAAACCAACAGACAACTAAACCAAACACAACACAATTAACTCCCAGGAATTCCAGAAGTTCAAGCGACACTAACACAGATTCAACAGTGACGACCAGAATTTAAAAGTAATGGGGACTCACGGACAGGTTGCAAAGTGCGACCAGATTTTGAACTAATGAAACAGACACGAATTAAGACACGAAACGAGGAAGAAACGATGTTATCAACAAGCTAGCTCTGATGCCAGCTGATACGAATCTCGTTGGTGAAGAAGATTCGCGACCCAAGATCGCTTGTTGGATTTGACTTCGAACGCAAGAAACGGTAGCAGCGGAAACCCTACGACCCCTCTAATCCCCGTGACTACGAACCTATTGATACTATCTCAACCCGTAATCAAACGAATTAGCGAACCTCAGGCAAGTGTAGAAGGCGTCACAATTCAAGTGCAATTCTTGAATTGATAAGCCAAACAAGAACACCAGAGTATAAATCTAAGTTGTTCAAAGGGATGCTCGAAAGCTATGGAGAAAATTATCTCCTTCTTTTATGATAAAAGTGTATCCCCTTTATTGATGTAATGTGGTGCCTTATATAGGCTACAAGTGAAAACCTAATCTAGTAAGGAAAAGGAACTAAAGGTGCGGCTGATATGGGCCCTAATAAGTGACGGAAACGGAACGGAAGCTACGGGCTCAACTCTCGATGGATAGGGCCTCATGTGGGCTTTCCTTCCTAGGAAACCCACCTTAACAAATAATGATGAACAAAATAGCAATCCTACCCGTGGCGATTCTATGTGCAACATGCATTTAGCCAATTATTTAAGCTAATCAACTAATGTGGAAATAAATGACTATGATGCTAAAACGGAAACTTGGGTTTGGCAAAACCCTAATCCTCAGGTGTAGCTTCAATGCTCAATACCGGACCGCGATCACCTTCACTTGAGTGTATGAATTCTTCAAAGGACTTGTGTATGGCCTGAATAAGTACATTGAGTTGCTCACGAAGTTTCTTTGCGCGAGCCCTAGTAATGGATCCGTTTGGAACTTGCATGCGATCCTCAGCCCCTCGATCACTCGAGCCATGGTAGGTGTGCCCACGTACTATGATGCTATCACTTTCAGAGGGGGTAAAATTTCCTAGCAAGCCAATATGGAAACAAAAAATAAATGTACTGAGGCCAAATTACTGACATTAAAAAATTAGGTATTTTAATTTGAACTGTATCTAATTTCTTGACCGCACAATGCAATCACAATCTCACGCTCTACCTTTCCCCGGCTCCATACCTGTGCCGTTAATCTTCATCCATTTTGCTACCCATTATTTCCCTTAAACCCTTTCCAGATCCCCCTAACAACATTGCCAATCCTCGCCAACCCAACTCCTATATAGCCCTTAAAAACCACACCACTTTCCACCGAAAGTGTGTATGCCCTAAAGTCAATCAACTTTTAGGGTTTAATATGCACTTGAACTATTTATATTATAATAAATGACATCTTATCATATTGATTGTTTATATATTTATATAAGTATGATAAAGCCCTAAGAGTAAACCTAATCGATGAAATTATAAGAGTTACAATAGTGAGATTCATTCGATTATAAATAAGATTTATTCTTATATACCTCTAGTCAAGGTATTAAGAAGAAAAGGCATTGTTAATATGGTTAAACTAGCATATACTATGCTACTTCTATATGAGAAGTAGTAGATCTCATCTACTATAGTATATGAGATATCTAAACTAGTATATGGGTGCTTGATAAGATGATCAAGTTCACTAGATTGATCCATATAGAGATATCTTTTATGTGCCAAAGGATTAATCTTTAAGTAAAGGATTAATCTTTGAGTGATGCTTGTGTAAGTGATCCTTAAACTTAAGGTTATCATGGTATCTTGAGTACAGACGGATATACTTTGTGTTATATGATTGCTCCTGTAATAGGAAATGCTCACATCATTAATAGATGGTAGTATACTTGAAGTATGGAAAGGTAATGAGTGGTAGCCTATAAGGATTTATCACCTCATATGAAAAGGAGTTAGAGGAGTTATCTCATGTCTAACCACTTGTAGAAGTAGAACTCAAAATTCTTAGAACTAAGTGGATGATTTTTAGAAAGCGTTTCTACATAATTTTTCATTCGAGTTATATTTTGATACAAGAAATGAACACTAATCACGTAATATAATAGGCAAAACTTATTTCAAGATTAATGTGAGATAAGTATGGTACAAAGATATTAATTACACGGTAAACGTTCACTGAAATGTGAAGTCATCCACTTGATTTTTTTCATTACTTGGGTGGTCATGATACATTATTAGATGCCAATCTTGATCTATATGGGTTGATTGATTAGTGGAATCAATGATAAATTAAAAAGAGTTTCAATTTATTTAATTCTTATTTATTAAGAATTATTGATTAGTCTTTATTTTACCTATTTTTAGTTAGATTTTAGATTAAGTTTGTGTTGTATTTTATGTTAAAATGGAAGAATGAGTTCCTTTATAAGTTACTTTCCATACAAGTAGTGTTACTTAAGCAAAACATGCAAAAGTATGGGTTAATATGCAAATTTATGTTGCTTTGTAAATTTTGGTAGCATATGAAATGATTCAAGTCAAAAAGAGTTTGATAGTTTTGACACATTTTGTTATTTTAGCTATATCTTAAGTTACAAGTATCGGATTAAGGTGATTTTTGAGCCATTTTGAATCTAAGACATAACTCTACAATTCATATGTAAACATGAAAATCCAATTTGTTGAGTTTTCTAGTCAAAAAGTCAAAATACAGTAGGTAAAATTTATGTCAAAAGCTGAAATGGAGCATTTACCAGTCAAGGGTATCTTAGTCATACTGCATTCTACAAAGATCCAAATGGAATGATTCTTAATGAATTACAAATCTAACTCAAAGAGATACAACTTTCATGTTTTGTGTAAGAGCTAATTCAACTTGCATTATCAAGAAAATTGCAGATGAAGTTGGATAAAAAATAGAGCAAAGTTGAGATTTTAGCTAAAAGTGCAAAACTGAGTTCAAACTGAGACAGAGCTGCAAGTTGCTTCTACAACTTGCATTCGTTTCCCACTATTCTTTGGACTAATTTTTTGTGACAGCCCCACCTCCCCCTAGGGCATACCCAAGGGTTTGGTAGACCGCCTGCCCAATTCCCGCCATGACTCAGTCACAATTCATGAAATTTACAAATGATAACCTCAAAATGAAAGCGATATTAAGTGCAACCTTCAATATATACACTCATGGACCTCCAATGTCCACACAATCTATAATACAACCAACGAGTCAAACTTGCAAAAAAATCAAACCAAACAAGCTGGCCAGACATTTATGAAGTGCTCGCGTGAGCGACTGATGAACTTAGATGAAATATATGCCTTCCTCAATTCAACCTCTCATGTTCTCATCCCTGTAAGGAAAACAAGTTTGCATGGAATGAGCTAAAAGTCCAATGAGATTCCAAGAAAACAGGCAGGTAATATAACAGGCAAGACCATACACCGGATATCAAGAAACAAGTCAAAATTCAAATAGATCATGACCCAGTATATAGTTAAGCAAATAGCCAGATAAATCATACAAAAGTGTACAGTAAAGAATACATTCATGGCAAAGGATATAGATTGCTCTTAGGAGCAAGTTCTACTGTAGTTTGATCAAGGTCTATTGACTCTCCGTCAACCATGAATTTTAATGTCCGTAGATCACCACTTTACATCAATTTCTGCCCACCAACCATACCCCTTACCAACCCCGAACGTCAAAGAAGTACCCAAAGTTCGTCGATCTCCTCGACCAAGCCCTTGCCGACTCGATTCGACCAACTAGCCTTGGGTTCGACTTATAGTCCCAGATATTCAAGAATTCAGGATCTGGCTTATAACCCCAAGTATTCAGAATCTAGGAGTGGAGTCATTGGCCGTCGTCCAACACTCACGCAGTAATAATTGGAGACGTTAATTGACTTAAAGCTCCATATTCAGTAATATCAGTGTTCAAGTGATGAATTCTAGTCAAGAGTAAGCAGGTTAGGAACTTGTCCTTTACCCAAGATTGTCCAGCTTACTCGACCGCCCTGAGGCTAATCTAAAGCAAGAGTTCCAATGAGGGCTCAGTTCAGCCATTACCGACCTACATTCATGCATACGCATGAGTAACCCTAGATTCCACTTACCTGACGTCTCGGATAAGATCGAAGGCCCAGTTCAACCACTACAAGAGAAATGTAGCTGGTCTACAATTCAACCGCTGCAAAAGAAATGTAGCCAGTCTACTATCCAACAGTCACAAGAGAAATGCAGCCTGTCTACAGTTCAACCGCCACAAGAGGAATGTAGCCGGTTTACAATCATGCATATAAATATGCAAGTCCACACACAGGATCAATTGATTTAAGTTCATGGAGGTCGAGTGCGAATAAAGACACACTCGCCTAACCATGATCACGTCACAAGTAATGTCCAACAATTCACATTCTCAAGTATTTCAAGTCAATATACAGGTCACATGCACATCAAGTTACTTGTTCATGCACGAATGAGATATCAAGTGTTTAGTCAAGTTAGGTCAATTGAGTGTTCATAAGAGCACACTCGCCTAAACAGGTTCAAGTCACAAATAAGCTCAGCATATCATGTTTCAAGCATTTCAAGTCCAAACAGTTGAAAATCAGGTGGGCACGAAAACTTGATCAAACAAGAAAACTGGAGGAAAACTGAAGAAATAAGATATTTTGACAGCAAATCCGGCCAGAAATCTGGCCAGATATTGGTCGAATTCAAGGCCGGATTGACAGAGAGAACTTAAAAATTTTTTATGCTCACTGCCTCAAATCCGTCCGACAATCCGATCTGAAATCCGGCTAAAAAGTGGCCGGATTCTGGCCACATTTCAGTTATAACAAAATGGCCAGTACATATTTTAACAAAATATCAAAAGTTTAGTCGAGATAGGTTAAGTGCAATAAAGTACATACTTGCCTATGAGATGATAAATCAAGTACCTAGCAATTTCTAGCAGCAATGAGGATGTAACACGCAATTGGAACACTCACCAGTCAATTGCAACCCTTCACTTTAACCCTGATTTGTCCTCTTGAACTCTCTCGAGTCATGTGGTCACATACTGTATTAAAAGACTAGCAATACAAAACCAAAATACATGAAGAAATTAAGGTTTCAAAAATCCATTTCCTTTCATTTAAACATCAATTCCACCCATAAACCAAACTCAAAATAGTTTACCAACTCCAATCTCAAAGTTGGAAATGAAAGTAAGAATAGTTCTAGGAAAACCGAATTTTTTCAGTTTTGTGCGATACTATTTGAAAAATCATATCTCAAGCTTCTTAAGTCCAAAATTTATAAAATTTATACTATCTGAAAATAGACTCAAAGGGTTACGATTTCCCGGAAGACACATTTATAAGATTCTATCCACAAATCAGTCAAATTCCAACCTCAAGTTGCTGCTTCATCCAGTCGAAAGACAGAACAGGTGGAAATTCGGTCAACTTTGAAAAATCACAGATATTCATAGGAATTGAAAAAAATTCTAAAATTTTCACGGTACAAAGTACCCTGAATCTAGTTTCAAACGCAATAAACAAAACTCAATTCTGACTTTTTTACACCAATATATAATAGATTTCCCAAGACTGTTCAAGGTTTCCTGCGAAAAATTTTCAGCAGCACTTCCTTTGAGTTTACCAATTTTTCCAGCCATTTCAAGGCTTCATTCTCACCACAAAACAGCCTCATACCAAGCATATATATACCAGGCCAACAACTCACTAAGTCAAGCATATCTATAGCATATAACCCTCACCTACTTAAGTTAGAAAATTAAACCCTAAGCTGAAATTCATAATCACAAGCTGGAATTTTCTATAAGTAAGCCAAAATAACTTATAAAAGCTAGAAAATTCACATGGAAAACCAAATCATAGCCAAACTCAAACCATTATACTAAGGCTGAAATTTTTCACCAAAAGCTGAAATTTGCCAACCACCACTTAAACCATGAAAAATTTCAAGTAAACTACCAAAATCAAGCTCTAAATCTACTCATATGCAAGTAATAAAAGAAAAGAGGGCTTCTTGATGTAGTTACCTTGAACCCTAAGAAGAAATGGAAACCAAGAGCTTCTCTTTCCAAAATCTCTCCACCAAAGCCCTTAATCCTTCCTAAAGGTCACTTTTTATGGTTTGGATTGTAAGTTTATAGTGAAAACTCAAGGATTCAAGCTGGATTTGGAGGTTGAAGATGAAGTTTCCCCTTTTTTTTTCTCTCAAAATGGCCGGCCAAGAAGATGAAAAATAAAGGGTTAGTTTGGTCAAATTTTATGTTTATTAAAGGCTAAGAATAGTCTAAGTCCAAGTCAAAGCTCCATAGCTTTTGTAACACTTGGCTTTCTATGGTTAATCCTCATCCAATTGTCTCCCAATTGCTAAAAGATCTTACCAACCTCTAATTATCCTTTAGCACCTGATAAAATAATATCCCTTTGTACAAAACTCCTTTTAATTTTCAAAAATTTATCGTACGCACCGCATTAGCGGGTCCCACATCCATAATGCAATTCAAACTTAACATGAACTAATTTATGCAAAGAAAATGATTTAAAACTTGATTCACTTATAAAAATATCGAGAAAATTATGGCGATAATTTAAAGTAAAGAGAATGCATTCAGAGAAATAAAATAAAATATAAAATAATTTTTCGGGTCCTCACATATTTCTAAAGGAAACTGGTTGGAACCAGCTAAACCTGAGTTGATAAAACTAAGAACAACTTTTTGACCATATGATGAGCTCATTTTCTTGACCAAAAACATCTATAAATACCCCTCATATCTCATTCATTTGAGCAAAAAAATGTTAGCAAGAGATAGTATCTTGTAGTAAGAGATAGAGTAGAGTAGAAGTAAATATAAAAGTAGTTTTAGCTCTATTTTCATATTGTTAGTTTCTTTTTAAGTTTAAAGAGCTTTGAGAGGGAAGTGAAAACACTCTTGTATCAAGTTTATTTGAAAGATCAACTTTTGAAGGAATTCAAGGATTCAAACTTTAGGACATTGAATAACTTTTCTCAAAACTTTGTCAAATTTTCAAAAAAGTTTCATAACCATTAGTAGTCAAATTCTCCCTTTGAAGTAAAATTGATGTGTCTTGAGAATCTCATTTCTTATTTGACATGAAACTAGCTATTATATGACTAGCATTTTTGCTATAAAGAAAATATATCCTATAAAGTAGAAGTAATTATGCGTTGAATTTTGCATGCTTGATAAGTTTCCAATCTTGATTAAATTTCACATTTTGAATGATGAATATGGTCAATATTGGCATTACTTTTGTTATGATCATTTTATATGAGGAAAGCTCTTAAAAAAGGAAAAAAAAAAAAGAAAAGAAAAAAGTGAGAAAAAGAAAGGGAAAATATGTAAATAAATATTTTCTCCAATGATTCTTGAAACTTAGTAATCGGGAATCTTCATCTACAAATGTTGACTTTCATGTAAAACGGATTTTTAATTATGAGTATGCAAAGCAACTCTAGTTAGTGATGAAATTGAGTAATCGGGAGTTTTCATCTACCAATATCGATCTTCGCGTCAAAAGATATTTTTACTACTTGAGAAAACTATTTATTGTATATTGAATAAAACCCTCTTTCGAATAATAAAGATGATCGTGGAATTTGTATACCTTGACTTGATTATTTGAGTTGAGGGGAGGAAATGAGTTGAACAAGTCTTAATTCTTGGCATAATTATCTCTCGTTTACTTGGTATGATAAGTATTTATAGCGAAATGAATGGATATATAATGGTGGTTTACCTTGTTATTGAGCAAATAAATTTGGAAGATACATGAGCACAAAGGGATATATTTGAACTATCGTGATAGTTTATAATTCTTAATTACTTGAGAACAAACAATAGTTCAAGTGTGGGAGAGTTTGATTAGTCTTTATTTTACCTTTTTTTAGTTAGGTTTTAGGTTAAGCTTTTGGTGTATTTTAAGTTAAAACGGAAGAATTGAATTCCTTTATAGGTTACTTTTCATACAAGTAGTGCTACTTAACAAAACATGCAAAAGTATGGGTTAATATGTAAATTTATGTTGTTTTGTAGGTTTTGGTAGCAGATGAAATGATACAAGTCAAAAAGAGTTTGACAGCTTTGACATATCTTGATATTTTGGCTATATCTTAAACTACAAGTATTAGATTGAGGTGATTCTTAAGTCATTTTGAATTTAAGACATAACTCTACAATTCATGTTATAACATCGAAATCCAATTCATTGAATTACTTACCTAGTCAAAAAGTCAAAATACAATACAAACAATTTATGTCAAAAATTGAAACAGAACATTTACCAGTTAAAGGTGGTTTAGTCATTTCTCATCCTACAGAGATCCAAATGGAATGATTTTTAATGCATAAGAAAGCTAGCTCAAAGAGTTAGAACTTTCATGTTTTGTGCAAGTGTTAATTCAACTTGCATCATCAAGAAAATTGCAGATGAAATTGGATAAAAAAAAAACAAAGCAAAGTTGAGTTTTTAGCTAAATGTGCAAAACTTGCAGCTCTGACTCTAGGATCCGCAACATGCTACCTCGCAAATCTGCCTCACGATTCTTCTTTGAGCTCAATTTTTGCACTTTTAGCTAAAAACTCAACTTTACTCTATTTTTGGTCCAACTTCTTCTACAATTTTCTTGATGATTGAAGTTGGAAAAAAAATATTTTTGAGAAAAATGGTTCAAAAAATTTTCAAACTTTTGTCAAAGTTTCAAAGTAGTCAAATTCTCCCTTTGAAGTGAAATTGATGTGTCTTGAGAATTTTATTTCTTATTTGACATGAAAATAGCTATTATATGACTAGAATTTTTGCTATAAAGAAAATATATCTTGTAAAGTAGAAGTAATTATGCCTTGAATTTTGCATGCTTGATAAGTTTCCTATCTTGATTAAATTTCACATTTTTGAATGATGAATACGGTCGATATTGGGATTGTGGCGACCCCACTTTCCCCTAAGGCGAACCAGAGGGTTGGCGGGCCATCTGCCTAGCTCTCGCCAGGACTCACGCAAACAATCTCACCCAAATCCTTCCGAAGATTAACCTAACTATTACAATAACGATCTCCCAAAAAAAAATAGATCAATTGCTAAAAACCACATTAACTTCAGAGATAACAGTAATTGAAGATAGTCAATCGTCGACTCTTAAATACCTCACGCGTTACAAACCAGGCAACAAAAATATACAATCCAAATACATTAGTACAAGCCAAATAACAAATCCAGGGTTTACACTTTTCCAGCTTCAAGAGGCAATCCAAAATAAAAGATACAATGTTTAACTCAAACTACATGCATAAAAGTGAAATTAGATTTCAAGTCTTGCTCAAGAGCCAGGACCTGTCAAGGAAAACAAATGAACGTGGGGTGAGCTAAAACTCAGTGGTGCCCCAAAACATGCAATCACGTAAATCAAATAGCGAGTAACAATTCCACAAATTAAATAATTAGAAAAGCGTATAACAGCACAAGATAGGATACAGGGCTCTCAGGAGCCATTCTCCACGCTTGATCAAAATTTATCGTAGTTGACCCTCCGTCAACTCTCACTACCTAAGGTCCATGTAAATCTTCTTATTTTTCTTAACTCCGGCCACCAATCATACCCCTTTTCCAGGCCCGAACGCCAAACACGAGAGTGGTAATACTCGAGTATACCCTAGGGACTGGTCGAGGAATTCATCCAGCGACATTATGTCCAACACGTGGTTACCAGGTCAGGATAAGATGCCCTCTCACCCTTAAGGTGTGGTACATTCCCCTGCCTGGTGATTTAGTACTTGAGATAGGATAAGAGGCCCTCCCACCCTCAGGTGTGGTACATTCCCCTACTCAGTACTTAGCAAGTATTCCAAGGTTTTAGCACTTGAGATAGGATAAGAGGCCCTCCCACCTTCAGGTGTGGTACATTCCCCTACTCAATGCTTAGCAAGTGCAAGCAAGATATTCACAAAAACATTTCAAACAAGTTACCACTCGAAAGGCTAGTGCGATAAAGTACACACTGCCACTTCGATGGTTCGGGAAAACCACTTTCCAAATATCACATAACAAGTCAAGAAAGCACTTTAACACTTTAGTCATAGAACAAGCACGGACACTCACCTAGGAGTGAAGCTCTAAGGTCAAGCTGGGAATCAAAATCCGCGTCCTTGCTAAACCCTAAAATACCAAATTTTAAAACTATAAGTTGGCTATACCAGCTCTAGGGTCACGTAGGGAAATTATTCGCATGTATGACTGATTTATTTTCTTGAAACAAGTCGACAACCATGTAGTACTAAAACTAGTAAAATACTTTGTAAGGTTTCCTTAATATTACTTTCTTTTAAAAGTGTTACTAGAACTAATTTACGTGAAATAATGTTTCTTGCCAAGCAAGCTTTCTACGCTTTTAGCTAAAGTTAGTAAAGACTCGCATTTGGTAACTTTTCCTATAGACAGCTAGCCAAGGACAAATTTTAAGAAAGAAAAGGAATTGAAACAAGACTTAGGGTTTTAAAAACTAGAAAAATTATTTTCTATAACTATTAAGGCTAGTTTAAGCTAAAGGAAACTTGTCGGGTTGGCAAAATTTAGGCAAAATACTAAATACTGAATTTTATCGTTTAATACTAGCGAAAAAAAAATATTTTTGATTAGCTTGATCAAAATTGCTCGAGTTCACAGGGTCGAAACGACTTTGACAATTTCGATTCCATTTCGAAATCACATTATGGCTCGAATTTGTCGACATGGCAAAATCACATTTCAAATAGCAAATCACTAGGGTTTCGTCAATCATTAGCCCTAGGTTTCACTAAATTCATTTCTGATCAAAAGTAAAATAAATGACCAAGGCTTCGTCAATCATTAGCACTTGGTTTTGGCAAGCTCGTATCACATCTCAACTTAATCCAAATAAATATAAGGCCTCCAAGCAATTCCAGCAGTTAAATTTCATCACACTCTAACACTTTTGATTAAATCCTCCAAAGTATCAAGTGTTTCATAGCTAAACAACTTACACGGCTTAAAATACACCTTTTCATGCATTTCAAAACCATTATACTCCAAAGAAAAAAAAAATTCCAGAAACCAATTGAAGAATTTCTGCTCAACCTCTCGGTTATTAAAATTTCCAGCACTTCAGTGTTCATAAATCCAACATTTCCTTGGCTAAAAAAAATGCTATTAAACTCTCAAATTCAGCATGCAATCACTTGGCTAGACAGTTAACATTTCCAGCTCGAGGATTAAGCGTGAACAATAGTTATAACATCACAGTTTCCAGATTCACTTTCATAGCCAATGATCAATTTTTTTTTTCCCAGCACCTGCGTGGTCATAATCTAACTTTTCTTTCGGCTAAACCAGTGTTTTAAGTACTCAAATTCCACATGCAGATGCTTGACCAACTGATTAACATTTCTAGCTCAAAATTAAGTTCAAACACGGTTATAAATATCCCCAAAATTCCAGAAATTTTCCAACAAGCCTCGGGTGACAATGCATGCAGCGGATTTATTTATTTTCCTTCTTTTTTTTTTTCCAAATCACTCATCCGAATGCCTAAAATCCACATGCAAGGTCATAACTAGCTTAATCATCATATTTTCACGTAGCTAATTACATTTATGTGCTCAGGTTATCGCAATATAGCAGATTAAAGTCTGCATTTCCGATTCAAGTCTCGGCAGACCCAAACTTGCGCACATCAGATTTCTTTTTTACTAAATTCATCATCCATACACATAGAATCGACATGCAACCTCTTAAACACTATCATCTACCGTTAATTAGCTTAAATTAGCTCAGAGATTACCTCAATAGCAAGCTATGCTTACGCACAAGGAATCTGAAATTATTTTTTTTTCTATCCTTCCTCTCGGCTTCACGCACAGGTTTGGTTCACGGTTTGGTAGCTGTGAAGTTGCCGCTGGAACTGATGAAATGCAGCTTGGTTGAAGTTGAAAATGGCCACAGCTAGGAGAGGGAAGGGTGTAGGATCGGTTGTTCTCACGCGGTGGTCTCCTGGTTTCTTCCCTCAGCTCGCGGACAGAACAGAAAAATTTTTTGCAGCTCGCGGTTTCCCCTTTTTTTTTCTTTCCTCTTCGATGCTCACGAGGTAAGTCTCTCTCTCTCTCCCTCTTTTGTTCTTGGTCCGAAGCAGACTGGAGTTGTGGAGTGGAATTGCGGTTTTGAGGGAGGTTGAGTGCATGAGAGGGTTGAGTGTAGAAATGGTAAAAATTTGCATTGGCCGGATGGGGTGGTGAGTGATGATGTTGTCCGAAAATGTGTTTGGATTGCATGGTAATTTGTGAGGTAGTGGAGGGTAGTTTAGTCATTTCACTTATCCTCCTAACCTCCACTTAAGTCCTTAATTCTAACTTAATTCCAAAAATTATCCCCAAGTGTAATTTAAACGCCTAATTATACACTAACCTTGCAAGACTTTAATTATCGTAATTTTTACGTCTTAAGTATGTTTAGTGTACTTGTATCAGGTTTATCTAAAATTTATTGACTTTGTCTTAACGTGAAAGTTCTTATTAGTATTTAACGTTATTCACTAATAAAAATTAATTATTGGAATTCAAGAAATTTTACGTTAAGGCGATAAGTTATTCTAACTCCAGATGTATTAATTTAGTCTAGCAAAACCAAGAAATTTCATAACTTAGAAAAATTATCTCTCACATGAAAAGTGTTTTTACGTACTTATTTGGAAACAAGTGAAAGTAATGCTAGAAATTATTAAGGAATAAAAGAAATGCGAATGAAATATGCACTGGTTTATATATATATATATATTCAGGGTTCTCATAGGGATTACTTTTATTATGATCATTCTATATGAGGGAAGCTCTTAAAAAAAGAAAAAAAGAAAAAAGAAAAGAAAAGAAAAAAGTGAGGAAAAGAAAGGGAAAAATATGTAAATAAATATTTATTCCAATGATTTTTGAAACTTAGTAATCGAGAGTTTTCATCTATAAATGTCGACTTTCGTGTAAAATGGCTCTTGAATTATGAGTATGCAAAACCAATCTAGTTAGTGATGAAATTGAGTAATCGGGGGTCTTCATCTACCAATGTTGATTTTCGCGTTCCAAGTCCCCTAACTCTCTCAGACTCTCCCTTTTTTCTCATGCACACAAGTTTCTTTCACAAACCAAGCAAACAAAGGAAACAAAAGGACGGTTAAGGCTTGAAACACTTCGTCAAAATGTGAACCGAGGAACTAACACTTTCATTGAGGAATTTTCTAGCTTTTTAATCGTATTACATGCATGCTTTATTGCTTATTTTTCTCTTGCTTCTGCTGGTTTGTTGTTGTGATTTTGGACAAGTCATAGAACAAGATTAAGGGAAGATAAATGGGTTTTGTTTATGTATATTAAGTGTTTGAATAAATGCCAAAGGAAAAAACCAAATTAAGTTGGGTTGCTTCTTGTTCATTTAAAGCCATAGTTGCACTCTAGAATTCGCAAGGGTTATTTTGGTGTGAATTTTACAAATTTTAGAGGTGATTAGAGTGGTTTTAAAAAATAAAAAAATTGGGCTATTTTTCAACAATTTAGCCACTTTTAGTTTTTTTTTTGTAATAATTAAGGCCGGAAACAGATTTTACACAAAAAATCGAGTGGGAATGTGTATTTTGGTGAATTTTCGTAACCGGAGAGTTTGCCGGTGGCCGACGATGGCGGCGGCGGCCATGGCCACCAGCTCTGAGGCTTGTTTTGGCTAGAGAAGAATAGAGAAGGGAAAGAAAATGAAAGAAAATGAAGGAAAAAGAGAAGAAAGAAAAAAGAGAAAAACTAAAGGGTTGGGCTTTTATCTATTTTTAGTTGAGTTTAAAAGTAGATTGGTATTGTTTTTTTTGTTTTTTTGCTTTGGATTTCGTCTAGGCTCTCGGGTGAGGCCCAATATTTTTATAATATCTAAATTTGTTTTAAATTTCTTTCAACTTGCTTATTTTTTTTAGATTATTCTGCGTCCTTTTATTTGGGCCGAAGTGTTACGGCCCAAAATACATAAAAAAAGCCCAATGTTTGTTTTTTTTGAAATTAGTATCCAAAATTTGCAATTCGGTCCCTGATCTTTCAAACAATTTCACTGTGGCTCTAAAATTTTGAATTTCTTTCACTTATGTCCTTAATTTAATTACACTTTAGTCCCTAAACTTTATTTTTTATTCAATTTTGACCCTTAATTTTTTAATAATTATAATTTGACCCCAAAAACTTTTTAAATGTTGTAATTAGGTCCCTGATCTTCATTATTTCTTAATTACAATTACTTATCTTCTTTAATTGTTAATCATGCTTCATTTATATGCGTTTAATTAGCAAATTTTAGGGATTTTATGTTTATATTTTTTGATAATAGTAAAATGAATTTGCTATATGTTTACATTTTCTTTTAAATTGTTATTTAAATTGGTCCCTTGACTATTTGTTGATTTTAGAGTATAAATAAGGCAATTCTACCTCATTTAACCACAATTTCAGGGAAGGTATTTTCTATTATTATTTTAAGTTTCTTTTATGTGCTCCTATGTGTTTTTTTATGTGTGGTTGCATGTTTTGAGTGTTTTTTTATTTACTCATCTTATTCATTTTAAGTTTTTATTTATTTTATTCAAATTTTGATGATTATTTGGGAGATATTTAAATGCCAAATTGTAATAAATAGGTGCCCAAAAAATGTATTTAGTTAGATCATGTAATAGATAGATTTTATTTTTACCAAGATTGTAATTAATTAGATAAATGTAATAGATAGACTTATTATTTCTAAAAATTTTCCTTCTAGATTGTAGGTAAGGTCCCCAATGTAATAGTTAGTTTTTATTTGCTTGCATGCTCACGTGCTTATGTGCTTATGTATTTATTCGCTTTCTTTAGAGTTTTTGTATTTAGATAGTATGCTTATGTGTTATGTGCTCTATATATTTTATGTGTTTATTTACTTTAATTATGTTTTATTTAGTTATAATAATGCATGACAACACCACACTAGTCGAATGCAAGTTGCGGTCTTTCTCCTCGATTTTTCACTAGTCCAACGTTAGTAAGAACTTGTAGAAATGAGCTAATCTAATGCTAAACCCTTTAAGCTATTTTCATGCTAGTTCCATGCTTTGGTGTGACATTTATTGCATCTCATGCATTTTTTCCTATTTTTAGGATTTTTTTATTATTGGCATGATATTTTCTCTACTATTATTCCCTTATCCTTTATATGTTTAGACCATATCATTCAGAATTGCACTTCATTTTAGGAAATTATAAATAGGCTAGTCTATTTGCTTGACTAGATTAGAAGAGTCACCTTTCAAATATGGAAAATAAACGAGTATGGCTTTTTAGCCTTACTACACTCTTGTCCCCTCTATAAGAAGGAAAATTAAGTCACTAATTTTAATCTCCTATACCCATTATGCTGCATTCCCCTCTTTTAGGTCACGTATATTTACCTATATATTATGATTGCCTTTTTGTGTCTCATCTTTTGCATTTTTTGTGATCTCTTCAAAGAATCATTTTTGAGTATTACAATTAATGTGATTTGCATTCGAAGGGATATTCCGTCCCTCTCGATACCTCCTAGATCTAGGTTTGCATTCATATAGAAACATCTAAATGTGATGAGTTTTATAAATTAGATTAGGAAAATCTTCAATTAAACCTCGCAACCAACCTTGTTTAGGTTGAAAAAGTGCCTTAAATTTGAACCTATCAAATCTTTACCTTTCATTTTTTTAATCGTGACTCCCAAACTCTTTTCTTTTATTTTCAAAGACCTGGAGTCATCTAATTTACCTATTTTTTATTTAAAATGTATTTGGATGATTTGGTACACATAAACTCAATACCAAATGGCGACTCTACTTTTTTTTTTTCTAAAAGTCCTTTTTAAACTATTATTTTGGCCTCAAACTGTCGCATTTTCTAAGTCCCATTTTAGATCCCTTTTTCTTTATTTATTTTCTAAAATCAAAAACTGATTTTAAATACCACATTCTCTTTTTTTTTTCAAAAATAGGGCGCGATAGCTTTGGCGACTCCACTAGGGACATCAGAAAGTCTGAGCACTTGGTTTAGTCATTTTTGTCCTTTTCTAACCTTTTCATTTATCATATTTGGATGTCTTAGATTGCATATTTCCTTTTAAGGATCTTTTGCATTTCACAATTATGCCTATTCCTCGTTATTCGTATATGCGATGAATGATTTGTTTATTTACTTTCATTTATTTACTTGTATCGCGCTTTGTATCTTAGGTGGGGGATATAGTTACCCTAGAGTCTCCATACATATTTAATGGTATTTAATTCCTCTCCTCGAAGAAAGCACTTCATATGCGGATGATGTGCCTTGCGCCCATAACGGTACCTAGGGAATCACTCAAACCACCAACTGAGGGCATTGGAATTGATGACTCTTTGCCCTTTGGTCTGAAGGTTTGGGAATCTGAAACCTTATCGAATCTAGACGCATTAGTGAATCCAACCTCTTGCATCGATGTTAGAAATTGCCTAGAATAGAGTCAACTTTACCCTATTAGGAACACTAGACATGAGGGGAGGGATTCTATGTCTTTTCTTTCCTTTATCTTATATTCCTGCATTATTTTATTATTCCAATGTGTTATGTGATATTTATCAATTGAACTAATCTCTCTTTGTTTTCTCTTCTCTTAGAAATAAAAGTCCTGACGTAACACTCTTTTAAATGCCACCTACCTTAGTAAATAGATTATTACACATTTAAATTACAAGTTTGTTGCATTAGTGTTCTAGTAATTTCACATCATTTTTAAATCTACCCTGACATATCAAAAGGGGTTCTTTTAGGTCATGTTTAAATCCTATTATTGCATATTTATTTGTTTTAATAAACTGTCATCATGCATCAACCATCGAGGGAATACCATCTTTCTTGTGATATAAGGTAAATTTGCTAAGAAATCCCTCTTTACATCTAAAACTAGGATATTTGTGGTTCAGGGTTACAATATTTGTGATTTCATGAGAAATATTGTGGTTTGAGGTGATGATATAGAATTTTCAGTTTTTATGATGTAATTTCTGCTCACATGTAATGATTGAGGGTTGGCCATGTTTTGCTAGTTTGCTATATGAAAGATTGAAGGATTATGGAGTAGATTAACTTGCCTAAAGAAATTTCCAGCTTATGTACTTAAATTTCAGATTTAGGGTTTCGAATTTGGCCTTGAAGATGGTTGATGTTGGAGCTATTAATTGGCTTTATATTAAGGGTGTTATGGCCCTATAAGAGTGTGTTTAATGACTTGTAATTTGTATGTACAATTGAGATGAAATTGGTGGTTGTTTGTAGGAGGGAAAAATAGAGATTTTAGAGGGAGGTGCTGTTGAAATTTTTCTGCAGGAACCCTGGAGCAGTCTTGGGAAATTTGATATATCTTCTTTTAGAAAAATCAGAATTTAGTTCCGTTTGTTGCCTTTTCAACTAGATTCCTAGAGCTATATACCGTGAAAATTTCAGACCCTATTTCTGTCCGTGAGATTTATGGTGATTTTTTAAAATTGACTGAAATTGCATACCTATCCTGTCGTTTGCTGGATGAAGCGACAACTTGAGACTCGAATATGACTGACTTGTGTTTTGAATCTTACCATAGTGTCTTTTGGAAAGTTGTAAATCTTTGAATCTATTTTCCAATGGTATAAATTTTATCAATTTTGGATTTAAGAAGCTTGAAATATGATTTTTCAAATAGTATTGCGCAAAACTGGAAAATTCTGATTTCCTAGAACTAGTCTTACTTTCATTTTCCACTTCAAATTTGGAAATGGTGAACCATTGTAGGTAGGGTTTTGGGGGGTGGTGAAGGGCTTTCAGGTCGTTCATGTCCCTAGGACAACTATTACCTTTTCACTCAAAAGTCACATTTTAGCTCTTTGTATTTGTAGTTCATTTGAATAGGCATATGACTTGTAGTCGAGCCTCACTTGTACATTCCGTTTACTTGGTTTTGGATATGGAAATCTCAATTGTTTTACCTTGGTTATTTTTAGAGTTTCACGGTGATCAAAACCCTACTTTGGGTGAAAACTTGTGAAGTTATCTTTGCTTGAACTGGTGAGTGTACCACTCCCCTGAATTGTTGCTTAATTGGGTCATCTGTACTTGAAATCTGTGACATGAATGACTATGAACTCTGTTTAGTCTAAATGAGACGAGAGTGTACTTTATCATACTCGTTCTCTGGCCTGTGTGACTGTTTACTGTATCAATTGAAATCAGTTACTTGTACCTGTTATGAGCTTGAATCAGTTACCTATGTCTGTTATAATATCATTTGGAAGTGTATCCAACAACCTTCCTGTTAAACCTGAGCTCAACCTCATGGGGAGTTAATTGAATCGAGCCAGCAAGGGTTTGGTCAAGGAAATTAACAATCCATGGGTGCCTGTTCTTGGGGACTCTATGGGTATTGGAGACTCTGGATTTCTGGTATACTCGAGTATTACCATTCCTGTTCCTGTTGAGGTGTTCGGACCCGGTTAGGGGTATGTTTGGTGGATGGAATTTGGTGTTAAGTGGTGCACTACTGAGCTAGTTACTTTACTTGAAAGTTGAGGGAGTGTCAACTACTACTTGATCAAGATATGGTACTACAACAGGAATCTGGCTCCTGAGAGCCACCTGTATCCTTCCTATTTGAATCTGTGTTTAACTGATTTACTTTATATCTGGTATGTGTATCTGACTGATTCAACGTGAAATGCCATGATTCTTGACTACTAGTATTTTGGTAGCTCATTGAGCGTAAACTCACCCCCTTTCCGTCATCTTTGTTTTCCTTACAGGGGCAAACTGTGAAATCATGATTTTTGGAAGAAAGGGTCGAGTTAGAGTAAACGATCTTTTGTTAAACTCCTTTGTAATAGAAAAACCCTAATTGTATTTTGATCTAGTATCACACTTTGACTTGTAAAGTTCCAACGTGGGTTTAAAAGTGTTTATTTGTGTCTCTCTCGTGTATTTGTTGGTGAATGTACGTTCGATGGGTTTATATGAACTTTACTTGTATTCGTTGGAGATTCGAACGAGTGTGGGATTTGATTGAGAAAAGAAAAAATTTTGGCGGGAAACTGTTCACTGAATCCGGCCGTATATCCGGCCAGTTCTTGACCGGATACTTGGCCGGATTGGCAGGGGAGGTTAAAAAAAAATAAGGTTTTTCCACTGCCTTGAATCCAGTTATGAATCCAACCTGATATCCGGCTAACTTCTGGCCGGATTGTGACGTGGACCACTTTTCATTTCGTTTTCGATTCCGTCTTCCTTTTCATTGAAGTGTTTAATTGATGACCCATTTCACCATATGGTTTGGTAAGTTATATTTTGGTCCGGTGGTCTCCGATTGTTTGTTTTCTTTTGGTTTTATCGCGCGTTATGCAGGGTTTGTGTGATTTGTTTCTGCAGTCCCGGCAAGAGTTGAGCAGGAAGGCCGCCGAATCCTTTGGTTCGCCTTAGGGGAAGGTGGGGCTGTCACAATTATGCTTAGTTTACGAAAGTGAATTCATGGTTAAAAATTATTAGTTTTGTGGCATATAAATTTCGGCCAGCAAGAACGGTTAGAATTAGGGTTTTGGTTGATAAATTTATATGTAATCTTGTGTATATGATATAGTTGTGGCTTGTGTTGCGAAATTGTTGCAAATTTGGTGAAATTCCACTTGTAGTGGAAAGTTTAGCTCTTATTCCAAAAATTCCAGCCTTGAGTTAGGGATTTGAGTCAATTATTGAGTGGTTAGCTTGGCTAAGTAGGTATACGAAATGTTACAAGTGGAATGAATGCTAAATTGATGTATGTTCGATTGCCGCGGAAGTTTTCAGCTTTGGTTTGGTAATTTCAGCATTTTGCTTGGGTTGTGATTGAAGAACTTAGCTTGGTATTGCTTTAATAGTAGCTTAGATGTTGGTTTATGATGTATTTTATTGATTTGGTGTATTTGGTGTGTTGATTAGTACAAGTTAGTCATGAGTGAGAAACCAGAAAATAAAACAGGGTTTGTCAAACCTGTAACTTTGGCTTCATTTTTCACTTTGATCTGTATCAAATCAGCGGTTGGCCAAAACGCGAACATTTTAGTTCTATGTTTCATTTTTCCAACGCATCTGAAAATGCCTCAATCGGAATTTTGTAGCCTGAGTTATTGCCATTTGAATCCAGTTCTGAGAAACAGACTGACAATGAAATTCTGGTTTTGTAATCTGCAATTTCGACCTAGATCAACTGAAAACTGGGTTGACTTGTTTTCATGAAAGTTGTAACCCTTTGTTTTAGTTTCGAAATACTACCTAGTACACCTTGATCCGATAACCACAACTCCAGTTATGGTCGAAACCGTGCAATCCATTTTCATACCGATTTCCGTCGCGTGCATCATTTTCATTTCCCCGCACGCGCATACGTTTCTTTGCCTTTTTTGCCATTTTGGCCATTTTAGTCCTTACTTCTATTATGATGGTTGTTTGACTGATAGTTGAGTATAATCTTCTATCATAGGTAGTGACGACTCAGACGGGTTCAGTGGACCCGTATAAATTGCCTTGATTTGCGTGCTAACTATTTTGGGTGAGTATTTGGGTTTGTTTATGCAATAAATTGTCAAACTGCTTTGTATATGTTAAATGAATACTTAGGCGAGGGTGTACTTTATCTCACTCGACCTAAGCCCATTCTCTGTTCTTGATTTAATATGTGAGAATACATACCTTATGTTGAAGTGAACCCCTTGTGCTGTGTGCTGTTAGGGTGATTATATGACTTGACTATTTTATTGAGTACTTTGTTGAGAGATTGGATATCTCAGGGTTTGGGTCCAACCCGGTTCCAACGGTAGACGGACTATTCGAGCCGGCCGGAGTTTGGTCGAAGTCAGTTCTATGTTAAACTTGGGATTTTGTTCTTTGTTAAAGCAAAATTGGTTTGCTTTTGCTTGAGCTGCTGTGCGCTGATGACTGGCCAGCGGGGGTTGATAAGGTGAACGGGGAAAGTAAGTGGAATATACAGACCATGAGTATTTTGGTTGACGGAGTGTTAACAGGTGGTTAAGCTCCGGGAATTGGACTGGCTTTGAAGCCACTTGTATCCTACTATTGTGATGTTACATTTCTATTTATTGATGTGAAATATCTTGGTTTATATGTTTATTTAGATGTAATTTTACGTTTTTACCCCAATTACTTACTAAGCAAATAGCTTACCCCATTCTATTTGTTTTCCTTAGCAGGGGTCGACGTGGGGATCGCTCGAGAAGATGTATGGTATAGGTGGCTTTTGGTTTATAGAATTGTTGATTTTTGCCCTAGTATTTGTTATAAGTTGATTAGTAAGATGTATATATATGTTGTGGCAGTTATAGTTAGTAGCTTCTTTAGAGTTTACTTTCTTGTACTAGTGGTGTGTATGGTTTGATGTAGTAGTTTTATACAACTTTTAAAGATATAATAGTGTAAATAGAACTCTCTTTTAGCGTGAAATCTATTTTCTCATTTTTAGGTATCGAGTCCTGGCACGAGCTAGGCAGACGATCCACTAAACCCTTTGGTATGCCTCTGGGTACAGTGGGGTGGTTACACTATCAAAGAGGTAAAGCTACGCCACTTAAGTAACCGAGGGGGAAAAAAAAGGCCTAAACTGACTCTTTTTTTTATCGAGATCGGCTTAGCTGTCTTGATCAAGCGCAGCCCGAGAGAGAGATGGAAAAGTTCACTAATGACGATAGCAAGGACCGAACCCCCTCCCCTTTCCCTTAGACTAGGCTAGATTAGGTTATAGGACATCTATCCTTGCGACAAAAAAAAAAAAGGACCGAGCCAATAGTCTTCCCTTTTCTACAAGGCTTCTTCTTCCTTTCCTGCTGAGGAATCCCATGCTCACTAATTCAGATATCCACATTCGTATCGACTTGCCGAATTATTGACTTTGCTTAAAGAATGAGATATCAATCCAACTCAGAGATAGGCACCTTAAGGAGCGGGGTAGCAGTCCACGAAAGTCATTTGACTTCCTTCTTTTATTTGAATTAGATACCTTCCATCGGTCGCATCCGGTCAATCAATAAAAGAGAAGAGAATAAGAGCAGATATGGGCCTTCCTGAAGGTCCTCAAGCTTGTGGCAATAAGTTGAGTGAGCTACCTACGTGTTTGGGCCACTTACTGATTTATTGAATTTTAGCCTTCTTTGAAGGAGAAAGTTCAAATATGGTAATAATGAAACCAATACACTGAGAAGGGCTTCGCACGGCTACTGTTAGCATATAAAGAGTATAGGTCACATGTATTCTCATGCTAGTTCTAATTTCGGAAGGGCTGTCAGGTGTTGTTCTTTCCCTCTGTCTTACATGCTACTTAAGACTGGAGGTAATGGTAAACTATCTGGTCTGTTGCCACAGGATCTGTTTAAGTGGTGCCTAGAAAGATTAGTGTATTCGCAATGGTCTTCCAAGGATCCTAATTTGCTTGAATCGCGTGCGTGATTGGCCATCTGGGCTATTATTGGACTGGGAGATGCGCAAGGTGCACGAACTATGATTCTTCGTCAGATTAGTCATACTTATAAATCTTTATTTATATATAATAGTCTATATAAGACTATAAGCGGTTCATTGAGAGCTTCTCGGGTTGGGTGATCGGAAGCTTAAGCTGTTTTTGCCTTACCTTCTGGGCGAATGAGGGGCGTGTGCAATAGTTTTCTTTCTTTCTCTTGCTTGGTCGCTTCATCCTATAATTTGAGAGATAACAGGCTCTCGAATTCGAGGATGTGACACAAATAATGACTTTCTTCGCGGGGATATCAGTAGATTAGGCAGCTGTAAGGTTTTTTTATATTCGGTAGAAGGCAGGCTGAAACTCTGCCCCAACCAAGTGAAACTAAGGGTCTGAAAGAGTTCAAGATCTGATCTATGGAGTGTTAACCCTACCCCCGGAGGACTACGCTATGATTTTTCTTCTCTTATTCCATTTCTAACCAAAAGAAACTTACTATATAATATAGGGCAGCCCATTTTCAAGTCTTGGAGGAAGCACATGGCATGGAAAGCATGGTAAGTAGGACAGCCAATCCTTAAGAAAGCTATCTTACCAGATGAAACAGGGTAGCGAAACTAAGAACGGAGTGTTGGCTTGTTAGAGCTAGGCTGATGAGTTAAAGTAAGCGAGCTAGTCATACGAGCCAGTGAGCTAGGCAGCTTGCTGTAGTTGCTACGGTAAACTGAAGTGAAAGGGCAGTAGAGATGGAGGACTAAAGATTCCTCAGAGGTGGAGACAACCAGAGGATATATTCCCAGATTCTTTCGTTCCAGGGATTGGGATCTGAGTCAAAGGCATCGATCAAAGAAATTTTGTATAGTTATGTCATAAAATGCATTCCTTTCTCTTCCTAGAAAGCTTTCAAATTCATTCCTCCGGCTTTACTTCTTTCCAGTTCCTTGGTCATGAGACCTCTTTTCGCCTTGTAGCTCGCTATCTTATTTGCAGCAACCTTCTCAATGCCGAGAGTATTCGAGCACTAGATATGGACTACATTTTGAACACCGAGTGGGATCAAAGAAACTAGCGGACTGATCACTAAATAGATAGAAATAGGTGCAAATTCTGGCATCACCACAGCCTACTTGGTTCTCTCGCTCCTTGCTCGCGGAGCAGCATACCAAAAAAAGAAAAAAGAAATAGGATTTCTACTTTACAAAACAATTCCCGTTGATACGGGATCAGTAACAGAATGCAAAATGTTTAAGACTTGATGAAAATAGTCACTATCATAGCCATACATGGTCAGGTCTTTCAAAATCTCACACGAACACATGAGATCCCCCGCTGGTTCCCCAATTATATCCCTCGCCAATTGACTATATGTCCAATTTTATGGACAGGAAAAATTATGATCAGTCATTAATTTCTTGATGCTTTTCGAAATAGCATCAAGAAATTTATTGGAAGCAAAAGAAGAAAGTGCAATGGGCGGATTTTCTGGTTGACCAATATTTAGACCCACAGGATCACTTAAATTATTAACACCAATAAGCAGATTTACCAAATTATCCAGAACGATATGTTGTTCTTGTTCCGAAATACCAGCGGATAACCTTTGAATTGTATCCATAAGAATGAGTTTATTGTCCATGTTGGAAAATGAGTCTCAGTTGTCTGTAAATCCCCCCTTCACCCCACCCCCTAAACTAAAGTAGTAAAGAAGGGCTTTTTGGGGTCTAATTTTCTTTCTATCTGACAGGATGGAAGGGATGGTTCTTTCATTGTATTGATAGAAGTCTAAGATCTATCTATTACTTTGAGAAGAGAATCGTTGGTTTGCCCGATGAACTACGTGGGAAATATGAGTTGAGAGGGCAAGAGGATTCGATCTCCATGAAAGGCTAAAAGAACATAAAAAAAGTGAATCATCTTTCTTTATACGCAATTTCAAAAAAAATACATATAGAGAGGTGCAAAGGACAGATATGCCAATTTGGGATAAGAAGATAAAGATTTCCTCTATCAATGAATTTGAAATAAGCTAATAAGCTATTTCTCGATTTGCCGTATTTCTATCTCTGACTATCAAAAAGAAGACTAGCTTTCCATTTAGGGTGTTCACTTACTCGATTCAAGAGCGACTACCAGACAAAGAAGAAGATTTAATCTTTCTATCCGATATGAATACATTGAATTCGAGATGCAAATGAATTGAATAGGAATTAACCCACGCAGTGGTGGACAAATTCAAAGCTGCAGCTTTCACACAGCTACTTGTGTTATTTTTGAATCAAGATTTAGACTAGTTATAGTAGGGATAATCTTACCAGTGCTAACGGTCACCAGAATAGCTACAAGCAAAGCCAAACCCATTTTTAATACGAACTAATTGATCTATACCATACATACTGAGTAATTCAAGTTCTCTTTCTTAGACCGACAACTCGTATCCCGAAGACACAAGACAAGTCCCGATCCTCTTACGTCGAAGTGTGGTGAGGTTTTGCCTCACAGAAACAAAAGGAGTGGGAAATTGGGGAAAAAGCCGAAACGGATTCGACCAGTACAATACTGAGTCTTATTGAGGCCATGAAGACGGATAGCACTTGGTTTACAGCTGACCAACGAAAAAAGACTCCAATTCTTTCCGTTGGTCAACAACCAACCAGTGATTTCAATAGCAGTTTATTGTTCCCTCAATCGCTGATGTAAACCTGAGACTAGTGAAAGAAAATAAGTGACTTGTTCCCCTCTCTTTCTTCATTCACTATCTATCTAGCCTGCTAACGACGCCCTTTTTTATCTACGCTATTTACCCTTCATTACTTCCCCAGCTTTGACTTAAGTTCCTTGATCTTGTCTCCTAGTGGTACCATCTCTACTTACTTTTTCTCATTTACATCTACTAAGTTTGCAGAAAAGAAAGAGCAGACGGTTCTCGGCATCATGATGCAAGAATGACATCTGAGATCGCTTATTCCATTGCTTTACAGTCATGATATGATAGGAGTGATTCTATTTACTAGAAAGAGACAACACCTATTTTTAGCATCGAAGAGGGAATTTTGTGTAGACTGCTTTTTGAAAGTGAAATAGAGACTTTCATTAAAGAGTGAGATTAAGGAGTGAAAGAACCCGGTATTCACATAAGAAAGTGGCAGTAGTCCTTTCCTATATAAGATAAAGGCTGCTCTTACCTGGGGACGTCTGCCTAAGAACCGGCTTTTGAGAGGTCTTTCTTTGTCTCTTTTCCGGACGGCTTATCGCTCCGTAGGCATCTTATGAGTTATCCCTAGTCTAGTTTGTTTTGCCTAGATTAAAGAGTTCTTTTTCTTATTACAGGTGTAACCGGAACCACCGATTAAACAAGCATTCCCGAGTTCATTAGGAGTTAAAAGTGGGATGCTGTATAAGAGAAATACCACGAAACTAAGCAATAAGTCCATCCGATCGTGTTGAAGCCAACGACCTTCTTAGGAGCTTCTCCCCACCAAAGAAACAAGAGTTGAGTTCGGGAGTTTGAGTCTTTCCTTTTCTTAGGAGTTCCAGATGAAGGAAGTATAGTAATTTTCAATTAATCTTCCCGTCAATCAAGACGACCGGTTGGAGAGGAATAAGCGGTTTGCAGGCTTCTCGCTCCCATAGATCTTCCTTTCTCTTCTTAATGACCTAATGCAATTGACCGTACTGATGGGAATGACGGGCACTGGCAGTTCCAAAGCGAGCGCCAATAGAAATGAAGAATTTGAATAGCTTTTCGTTCCCCTTTTGGGGTTAAACTCATGAGACAAAAGAACTCCATATGAACTCAGAGGGAGAAATTCATTCTTTTAAGACGCAAAGATGGGTGTCACCAATCTCTTATCGGATTTCACCAACCTTAAAGAATTGAGTTTGACTTATGTAAGTACATATAAAGCACTAAAGAAGCTCCTTCTCCTCCTCTTGTTGTTGTTTTGACTTTGTCTTATTAGACAAGTGGTAACCTAAGCAAGAGAGATTGTACTTTAATTCCTATACTGGCTTTCAACCCTTGGACGGCTATCCTTGGCATGCGTGCTACTGGCCTACCTATTGAACTCTTACTATCCTGCTACCAAGCATTCTCTCTTTACTCACCTAAGGGTGCACTAAGAAAGATTACTACAACAACAAAAGGAAAGAGAATATGTGGCGACCCCACTTCCCCCTAAGGCGAACCAGAGGGTTGGTGGGCCATCTGCCCGGCTCTCGCCAGGACTCACGCAAGCACACTAACCCAAATCCTTCCGAAGAATAATCTAAGCTATTGCAACACCATTTCCTTCCAAATAGACGGATAACTAAATCCTCATTAACTTCAAGATAACAACATTTTTAAGATAGCCAATCGTCGATTCTTAAATACCTCACGCGTTACAAACTAGGCAACAAAAACATACAATCCAAATACATTAGTACAAGCCAAATAACAATTCCAGGGTTTACACTTTTCCAGCTTCAAGTGGTAACCCAAGACAAAAGTACATTGTTTTATTCGAATTACATTATGAGCTGCAAACCAAAGTCACAAGGTTCGAATACATTCATAAGCAAATACAAGTAGGCTCAGATTTCTCAAACGTCAAGACCTATCAAGGAAAACAACTGAACGTGGGGTGAGCTAAAGCTCAGTGGTGCCCCAAACATGCAATAATATAACACAAAGAACACGTGTTGATTTCAACTGAAGTAAACAAATAGGAAAGCGTATAACAGCACAAGGTAGGATACAGGGGCTCTCAGGAGCCATTTTCCGCACTTGATCAAAATTTATCGTAGTTGACCCTCCGTCAACTCTCACTACTTACGGTCCATGTAGAACTCCTTATTTTACTTAACTCCGGCCACCGATCATACCCCAGCTCCGGGCCCGCACGACAAAATAAACGAAGCAGTATACTCGAGATATACCCTCAGGAAATTAGGAGCAGTATACTTGCGTATACCCTCAGGAAATTGGGAGCAGTATACTTGCGTATACCCTCAGGAAATTGGTCGAGGGATTCACCCAGCGACGTCACAACACTTGGATTCACTAAAATATTTCACACAAGTCACCGCTCGAAAGGCTAGTGTGATAAAGTACACACCGCTCACTTCGACGGATCAGAAAATCATTATCCAATTATCACATATCAAGTCAAGAAAGCACTTTAATCAAGTAGGCATAGAACAAGCAGGGACACCCACCAAGAGTGAAGTTCAGATGTCAAGTTAGGAATCGAAATCCGCGTCCTCGCTAATTCCTAGAAAACCAAGTTTTGAAAATATAAGTTGGCTATATCATTTCTAGGCTACGTAGGAAAATTACTCGTATGCATAACCAATTTATTCTCTTGAAATAAGTCGACAAACCATTCAATATTAGAATTAAAAAAATACTTTGTAAAGTTTCCTTAAAGTTCCCTTTTCTTGTAAAAATGTTACTAGAATTATTTTACGTGAAATAAGGTTTCTTGCCGAACAAGTCTTCTACGCTTTTAGTTAAAGTTAGTAAAAACTCACATTTTTGGAACTTTTCCTATAGACAACTAGCCAAGGACAAGTCTTAAGGAAAGAAAAGGAAATAAGACAAGATTTAGGGTTTTAAAAACTAGAAAAATCATTTTCTATAAATATTAAGGCTAGTTTAAGCTAAGGAAAAAAAATGTCGAGTTGGCAGTGTTTAAGGCGAAAATACTCAATTTTATCGTTCAATACTAGGGCCAAAATATCTTTATTTAGCTTGATCAATAGTTACTCAAGTTCGCAGGGTCGAAACGCATTTCTCGATTCCAATTCACAAGCGTATTATAACTTGGATTTGCCGTCATGGCCAAAATCACATTTCGAACAGCAAATCACTAGGGCTTCGTCAATCATTAGCCCTAGGTTTCAACAGATTCATTTTTGATCGAAAGTAAAACAAATAACCAAGGCTTCGTCAATCATTAGCTCTTGGTTTTGGCACGCTCATATCAAATCACAATTTAATCAAAATAGATGTAATAACCAGCAGCTATTATAACAGCTTTAACACTTGTGAGAATCACTCAAATGGCCAAGGGCTTCATCAATCATTAGCCCTTAGCATCCAACAATTATTTATTATTGCAATAGGGCCAAAATTTCGAACGTTTAAAACTCCAACATGTATACGAACACAAAGACAAAATTTGTAACACTATCTTATCCAAGATTTCAACCAAACTTTCGTTGTTCATCAACAAGTACAGCTTAAACGTTTTTCCAGCAATTACATTCCAACATTTTTGGTTCAATCTTTCAATATATCAAATATTTCATCGCTAAAAAACTTACACTGCTTAAAATACACATCTCTCGAGCATTTCTAAATCATTACATTCCAAGGAAAAATTCCAGAAACCAATTAAAATTTCCAGTTCAACCTCGCGACTTTCAAAGTTTTCCAACGGTTCATTAGTCTTAGATCAAATTTCTCCTCGGCTAAATCAGTGTTTTAAATGCTCAAATTCATCATGCAAGCACTTATCTAGCTAATTAACATTTCCAGTTCAGAATTAAATTCAAACAACAGTTATAGTCATCTCCAAGATTCCAGAAACAATACTGAACAATTCCTGCTCACCTCTCGGCTATCAAAAATTTTCCAGCACTTAGATGATCTTAATCCAACTTTTCCTCGGCTAAAACAGAGTTTTTAAGGGCTCAATTCCAACATGCGAGTGCTTAACTCGTTAATTAACATATCTAGTTCAGAAATTAAATTCGATCAACAACAAAAGTCATCCACTTTCCAGAAATGGTTTCAGCTGGCCTCGGTTGATCATGCATGTAGCAGTTTTCTGTTTTATTTTTTTTTTCCTTCTTTAGCCGAGGTGATTAACTGCATGCAAAGCTTAAACACATAGTTAATAACTAGTTAATCACAACTATAAGCTCAGATTATCGAACTTAAACAGGTTAGAAGCTCTGTTTCTGGATCATCTCACGGCGCATTCCATTTCTTCTCAAAATCAAATTTTCTCTTGTTTCAATTTCTTCATCCGAATTCATAAGCTCAACATGCATGGCCATAACCAGCTTAATCATCCAAGTTTTAGTTAGCTAATCACAATTGCAGGTTCAGATTATCACAATAAAGCAAATTAAATCCTGCATTTCTTAATCAGCTCTCGGCCGAACCATTTTTCTTCCAGACAGGTTTTCCTTTTCTTCCTCATTTCATCATCCGAGCATATAAACATGGCATGCATGTCTTAATCATCATGTTTTCACTTAGCTAATTATAATTTCAGGTTCGGATTACCAAAATAAAATAAATTGAAACCTACGTTTCTTAATCACTCTCGGCAAAGTTCCATTTTCAGCGCACATCAGATTTCTTTTTTTGTCTAAGTTCATCATCCATACACATAGAATCGACATGCAACCTCTTAAACACTATCATCTACCATTAATTAGCTTAAATTAGCTCAGAGATTACCTCAATAGCAAGCTATGCTTACGCACAAGGAATCTAAAAATTATTTTTCTATCCTTCCTCCCGGCTTCACGCACAGGTTTGGTTCGCGGTTTGGTAGCTGTGAAGTTGCGACTGGAACTGATGAAATGCAGCTTGGTTGAAGTTGAAAATGGCCACAGCTAGGATAGGGAAGGGTGTAGGATCGGTTGTTCTCACACGGTGGTCTCCTGGTTTCTTCCCTCAGCTCGCGGACAGAACAGGAAAATTTTTGCAGCTCGCGGTTTCCCCTCTTTTCTTTCTTCTTCGATGCTCACGAGGTAAGTCTCTCTCTCTCCCTCTTTTTTTCTTGGTCCGAAGCGGACTGAAGTTGTGGGGTGGAGTTGCGGTTTTGAGGGAGGTTGAGTGCATGGGAGGGTTGAGTGTAGAAATGGTAAAAATTTGCATTGGCCGGATGGGGTGGTGAGTGATGATGTTGTCCGAAAATGTGTTTGGATTGCATGGTAATTTGTGAGGTAGTGGAGGGTAGTTTAGTCATTTCACTTATCCTTCTAACCTCCGCTTAAGTCCTTAATTCTAACTTAATTCCAAAAATTATTCCGAATATAAATTAAGCTCCTAATAATACACTAATCTTGCAAGGCTTCAATTTAGACTAGCAAAACCAAGAAATTTCATAACTTAGAAAAATTATATTATTTCTCCCATGAAAAGTGTTTTTTACGTACTTATATGGAAACAAGTGAAAGTAATGCCAGAAATTTATTAAGAATTAAAAAGAAATGCGAATGAAATATGCACTGAGGCTTATATATATATTTTCAGGATTCTCACAGAATACACAACGAAGGCAGAAGCAAGAATCGAATTCACACTAACCCGTCAATTTGGGTTCCAATTCGAGATTTTCTTTGGGAGGTATCGCGAAAGAATTGGAAAAGACTGCCATCTTTGTGGGCCGCCTATCGATCGGACGTGAATCCACAGGATTACGGGATGACAGTTATTGGTTGGGGTCAAGTAAATATGATTACATATCTTCTGTTTGACCTTTCTTGGTCTGGTGTGACTATTTCTCATTCTCATCTTCTGAAAAAGCCAGAATCAATCATCCACGATGAGTATAAAAAAAGTTTTTTTAGTGATGCTTGAAAGACGGCTTCGAGAAAGGGCTTTTTTTCAGTAAAGTTCAGCCTTTCCGCTATCAAAACAATTCACTCCAGATGGGCGCTGGATACGTTTTCGCGATAGGTAGTGGTGGAGCTTGCGTAATGTAGTTGTAATTAAGGCTGCAATTCAGTCTTTCTTTTTCCTACTGAAAACATTTTCCTATGTAAAATATTTTCACTCATCTTATGGAAAACAACTTCCCTTCCAAACTTACTGAAGTTATTTTCCGAAATGCATGCATCTCGCCTGTAGTATGTTCCAAACTTACTGAAAACATCTTGTAGTATGTTCTTTTTTTTTTAGTGTAAACAGGAGGATTCGAACCTAAGACCTCTTCCTTACACTCCCTCCCCCGTACCACCCAACCCAACCCAACCCTCCCCCTAGTATATTCAAAATAAAAAAAAAATCTCATCCTGCTAATCCTATGCTAGTAATTAATTATGTATAATAGGGACATTCTTTTCTAGAGAAACTTTCAGCAGTGAGAGTGCAAGATATATGTCACAATAAGCATTGCATGTGATTGATATTTGACACTAAATGACCAGCAATTTGTTTATTGCTTAAGGAGATATTTTTTATTCATATATACATTTCTCCAAGATTTTTTAAAGTAAACAATGAGATAAATTTTCTTATTTTGCATGGGAAGAAGTATATAGTTATAATGTGTAGAAAGTAAAAATAGAGATAAAAGTGAAAATATTTCAAAAGTTAAACAAACACCAGAAAAATGAAGTAAGAAAATATTTTCAATAAGCTAACCAAACACCTGAAAATGATGAAAGGGAAATGATTTTCATGGAAAATTACTTCCACGGAAAATATTTTCCCAAGGAAAACATTTTACTTCCAACCAAACAGACCCTTAATGTATCATCTTGGAAGACCAATGTAACAATGAATAATGAATCTTGAAGGGAGTGATAAATGTTCCAATGTATCATTCAATCTTGAAGTAGGATGAACGTTCTAGGGTTAAGATCCTCTCCATTAGATTTCTCTCCATTGGCCTCTTCATTTATTTATATAATGTTATAAAATCACGTAACTGAGTCATTAATTTTCTTTTGATCTCTAGATCAACATACTAAAAAATGATATTGTTTTAAAAATATTTTGATATTAAATTTACACGAAACATTTGAAAATAAAAAATGGATTAAAATTATGAAAATTTTGCAATAATTAATCAGGCGACAAAACTTGATCAATTTCATACGAAACTTTATTCATGTATAACTAGTATAAGCAATGAAATATATTATGAACTGTGTTGATTTTCAAAAATAATTTTTAAATTAATTTTATTCGAGTGTAATGGACTGACGTTCTCTTTAACACAATGAAGAGAAGCCTAGTCCGAACGTTCTAACGTACAATGGTCGGGATGAATAGACAATCACACTTATCGCTTTGTACTAGCGTGGAGGAAAACGTAATGCTGCATGAAAGGGCCAAACTGACATCGTAAAGGTTACAGATGGGCTTTCCATGCTTCCTAGATATGCCAAGAGCCCAGTAAGATTATGATCCATAACTCTGAAACCAGGTACGAGTGATATACCCTATACTAATATCATCATTTCGTTCTTTTGCTTCAGCCTTCGAATCATTTACCATGGCGGACGAAGAAGACAAACCCCAACTTCGTCTCACCCATTATACCTCGAAAATCTCCGGCACCACCCCACTTCATTCCGCCGTCTCACCACTGCCGCCGCCACCATCTCCATCAACCCTGTCCATCATCAACAACGAAGACCTCTTAACCGAAATTCTACTCTGCTTACCACCAAAATCCCTCCTGCGCTTGCAATGCGTCTCCAAACTATGGCTCTCAATCATTTCCAGGCCCAATTTCCGCCGCCTTCACGCCCGCCGCAATCCCACCTCCTCCGCCGCCGCCACCAACCTCTTCTTTTACCGGGTATTTTGTTGGGTTCCTGAGTTCAATTTCCTTTGTCTTAGCAATAGTTTGGAAGATGTCAATTCCATGCGTGTTATAACTTCTAATTTGAGCAATCGAAGGGAGGGTTTTCCATGGCGGATTCACTCCTGTAATGGGTTGATCTGTTTGGACCCGTACGATGATGAAAGCACAAAATTTTTTATGTATAATCCTACTACCAATCAGAGTCGGTTTATTCAGCTTCCGGATTCGCCCGAGGATCGCCATTCAATTAGGGATTTGAGTTTGGCTTTCGATCCTTTAAAACCCGACCACTACAAAATTTTATGCGTTTGGATGAGGTTGCCGGAGATTGTACTCCGGTTTTCATTGTACTCCTCGGAGACTGGGGTTTGGAAGGAGACAGATGAGTCCTATGAGTTTGATTTTGAGTGGGATGAGGAGCTTGACGAGGATGACAACTTGAGTTCCATGTTCAATAGTATAAATGTTCTTTTCAAGTATGGGGCTTATTTGGATGATGCTATGCATTGGGCGAATGCTGATGGGGATTTTTTGTGCTTTGATTTGTGGAGTGAGAGGTTCAAGCCAATGCCAAGTCCTTTGATTCCTGATGACCAGTGG